>NC_085139.1:206124748-206317777 GCF_024139115.2 Armigeres subalbatus | reverse complement strand
ACATAGTTCCTGCTATAAATGATACATAAGCTATTCAAATAAATCCTGGGAAGTTCCTACGAGATTCATAAAATTCCTCCGAGATTCATTAAGGAATTCTTCCGGAAGTTCATTTAGGAATACTTCCGGAGGTTGCTTCAGGAATTCCTCCGAACGTTCCTGGAATTCCTCAGGAAGTTCCTTTCGGGATTCATCTGGAAGTTCATTAAGAATTTCTCTGAAAGTCCTTCAGGAATTCCTCCGCAAGTTCATTAAGGATTAAGTTCAAAAGTTCTCAGGAATTACTCTGGAAGTTCAGTAAGGAATTTCTCCTGAAGTCCTTCAGGAGATTTTCCGGATCTTGTTTTAAGAATTGCTCGGACGTTGCTTTAGAAATTCCTCCGGAAATTCGTTTATGAATTCCTCCGGAAGCTAATTTAGGAATTTCTCCGGAAGTTGCTTTAAATAGGAATTCCTTCGGAAATTACATTTGGAATCCTTTCGGAAGATGCTTAAGGAATTCCTTGGGAAGTTCCTTTAGGAATTCATCCGGAAGTTCCTTCAGGAATTCTTCCGGAAGTTCGTTTAGAATACCTCAAAAGTTTCTAAGGAACTCCTCCGGACGTTTAGAAATTCCATCGGAAGTTTTTTAATGTATTCTTCCGGAAGTTTCATGCTTTGGGAATTCATCCGGAAGTTCCTTTAGTAGTTCTTCCGTAAGTTCGTTTTGGAATTCCTCCGAAAGTTGTTTAAGGAATTCTTCTGAAAGTTGTTTTAGAAATTACTCTGGAAGTTCCATTCTTTATTCCTCCAGAAGCTCCATTAGGAATTCTTTCGGAAGATACTTTAGGAATTCTTCCGGAGTTTTGGAATTCCTTCAAGTTCCTTCAGGTTTTTGCCACTAGTTGTTTAGGAGTTCCTCGAAGTTCCTTCGTAATTCTTCCGGAAGTTCTTTAAGAACTCCTTCGAAAGATGCTTCAGGAATTCTTCCGGAAGTTCTTTTGAATTCTTCGAAGTTCTTTTGAATTCTTCAAGGTTCCTTGAGAATTCGTCCAGAAGTTCCTTTGGGAATTCATCCGGAAGTTCTTTTGAAATTCCTCCGGAAGTTCCTTTAGAAATTCCTCCAGAAGTTCCTTAAGAATTCCTCCGGAACTTCCTTTAGAGTTTTTGGATAGTTCCTTGAGGAATTTCTTTGGAAGTACCTTTAGGAGTTCTCCGCGTGTTCCTTTGAGAATTCCTCCGGAAGTTGATTTAGAATTCCTTGAGTAGTTCCTTTAAGAATTCTTCCGGAAGTTCCTTTAGGAATTTTTCCGAAATTCTATAGGAATTCCTCAGAAGTACATTCAGGCGTTCCTCAGTTCCGGAGCTAATTTCAGAGGATTCGGGCTATTCCTGAAGTACTTTCGGGGCAGTTCCTGAAGAGAGCACTCGAACAATTCCTGACAAAACCGGAGGAATTCCGTGAGCTTTCGGAGAATTCCAGAGGAACTTCGGGAGTAATTTCCGGAACTAGCGAAGGAATTGCAGGAACAAACGGAGGACCTCCGAGTAATTCCTGGAGGATCTTCGGAGTAATTCTGGAGGAACTTCTGGAGGTGCTAGAGGAACTTCCGGAGAATTCTGGAGGAACTTCCGGAGGAATTCGGAGGAACTTCGGAGGAATTCCTGGAGGAACTTCGGAGGAATTCCTGGAGAACTTCCGGAGGAGGAATTCCTGGAGAACTTCGGAGAATTCCTGGAGGAACTTCGGAGAATTCCTGGAGAACTTCCGGAGAATTCCTGGAGGAACTTCCGGAGGAATTCCTGGAGGAACTCGGAGAATTCCTGGAGGAACTTCCGGAGAATTCCTGGAAGACTTCGGAGGAATTCCTGAGGAACCTCGGAGGAATTCCTGGAGGAACTCGGAGGAAATTCCTGGAGGAACTTCCGGAGGAATTCTGGAGGAACTTCCGGAGGAATTCCTGGAGAACTTCCGGAGGAATTCCTGGAGGAACTTCGGAGAATTCCTGGAGGAACTTCGGAGGAGTTCCTGGAGAACTGGAGGAATTCCTGGAGGAACTTCGGAGGAATTCCTGAAGGAACTTCTAAGGAATACCAGCAAAAATTCGGAGGAATTCCTGAAGAACTTCTTGAGAATTCTTGAAAAACTTATGGACGAAATCTTGAAGGAACTTCAGAGGAATTCCTGAAACCTTCCAGATAGATTCCTGAAGAAATTTTCGAAGAACTCCTGAATGAACTTTCGGTGGATTTAATGGAGGAACCCTGATAAAAATTCCGGAGGAAATCTTGAAACTTCTGTTGGTATTCCTGATAAAATCCTCAGGAAGATTCCTGAAGAAACTTCCTCATAAAATTACTGAAAGAACTTTTGGAGAAATTCCTTTAGGAACTTCCGGAAGAATTCCTGAAAAAACTTAGGAGGAATTCTGATGGAACTTCCGAGAAATGCCTGGAGGAACTTTCGGAGGAATGCCTGAAGGAACTTCCGGAGGAACTCTATAAGAACAACCGGAGGAATTACTACAATAACTTTAATGGAACTCCTGAAATAACTGGGGAACTTCCGGAGAAATTCTGCCTTCCTGTGAAAACTTCTAGAGAATTTTCTAAATTTCGAAGGAATTTCTGAAGGAACTTCTGGAGGAATTAATATAGAACTTCTGGACGATTTTGTGAAGGAATTTCAGTAGGAATTCCTAAAGAACTTTCGAAGGAATTCCTTAAGGAACTTCTAGAAGAGCTCTGAGGAACTCAAAAGAATCCCTGAAGGATTTCGGAGAATTCTCCAACGGAGAATTTGAGACGCTTCGGAGGAATTCTGAAGGAACTTCCGGAGAAATTCGTTAAGAAACCCGGAGAATTTTGGCAAAAATTCCGGTTGAATTCCTGAAGGAACTTCTTGAGAATCTTGAAGAACTTATGGAGAAATCTTAAAGAACTTCCAGAGGAATTTCTGAAGAAACATTCAGATAAATTTCTGAAAGATTTTCCGGAAATTCCTGAAGGATCTTTCGGTAGAATTCCTGGAGGAACTCCTGATAGAAATTCCAGGCAAATCCTGAAGGTACTTCTGGAGGTATTCCTGATGGAAACTTCCGGGGAATTTCTGAATAGAGCTTCGGAGAATTCCTGAAGAAACTTTTGGAGAATTCGTGAAAAACTTCTGGAAGGGCTTCCGGAAAATGTTCAAAAACCTCCAAACACTAAATTAACTTCAAAAGATCTTCGAAAATTTCTTTAAAAATCTTCCGGATATTCGTTTTGACTTTCCTCATAAATTTTCTCAAGGTTTTCTCAGAAACTGTTTCTGCAAATTCTTTTTCAGGAAGAATTCAGGAATATGAATATCAAAGAAGCTGCGAAAGATTTGATGAAGCAATTCCTGGAGAATATTTTGAAGAAATTCCTGAAAAATTAGAAGGAACTGCGGAAGAATTGTTGGATAAATTCTTGAAGTTTCCTTTTGTAAATTCGGGTAGTTCATTTAGTTCATTTATTTAATATCGAAAATCATTAGATGTGTGACAAATCAATTCGACGAAGTACTAAAAAAACTACAGAAGGTTTACCTTTGTTTGATAACTTTGATCCCATGATCATATACTGACTTATAAACGAACGAACATACACTTGAGTCACTAGTAAGAGTTAGAAAGCATAATATAACAATGAGGCATTATTAATTTATTCAAATAAATATTCTATTTTTATGTGCCTACATTCGTGAAAACACACAGTCTATTCTTTACTCAAGCTTAGTAACTTACTCTACGTTGGGGCAATAGCACGATTATGGAATCCAACGATACAAAGCCTCAAAGAAACTCTAGAATATTCAAAACGGTATTCGATGAGTTTTCGTTTTTATTATATTAATATTCATTGTTTCTTTCCACCTCTTGAATTCTCAAAGGCACCATTCGTATTTTGTATACTTGAAACAATGGAATATCTAGATCACATTGAATGGTTCTTGAGTTTCCTGACAACTTTTGTCCCTTTATCTCCGAGTGCTTGTCAGTCGGGTAATCAATTCTGATGGAACTATCGATTCCTAGCAGGGAAGGACTGGAACAATCGGTGAAAACCATAGCGACGATTAAGAGAGTGATTATAAGCACAGTTCGTGCAATTGTAAATCCCTCATCTGCATCGAGTCAAGCATAATTGCCGATTGTACTAAAGGAATGCGGACTCGACCAGGTACACGAGCTGGAAACGAGTTTTTTAGTATGCAGAGATACTCGGAAGCACTAGATAATGATAACTTTATACGCAGTTCAAGCAGTACGTTGCTGCTCGACCTATGCCATCAAAAGCATCATGAGATATCCGAACGTTCAACTGGCCAGTGGAGTTCAAATCGACTGCTGGAAAGTTCAGCGCTCTTTGATAGACGAATGAGAGCCTAATTCACTTTGTCGCTTCCGACATGCTTTGCACAGCTACTTCCATCATGGTCATGGAGCTCACAGTCGGAGCGGTAGACCTGAAACAGTCAAACAAAAACAACAGAATGGAGAAACTTAACAAAACTCATTTACTTGCGATAATGTATCAGTGCATTTTCCACCAAGCGTAAATCACCTTGTTCTTTGTACACCTACTATTAGCTAATCCTTCGTTTTCCTTGGCGGCTCCGTACTGCTTGAAATATTAGCAGCAGAATCTTCCTTGACGCTACTTGTCCTATCTATTTGCACAGTACTTTGAAGTCCATACTACCTTTAGAATCCACGATTTCCTTTGTGACCTTATTTCTTTGTTGTAGTTCGTCAGGGCCTTTCTGTATAGGCTCCAATCGTTCGCTTAGCACGGTTGAACTCCTACGCACATTTTCCTAAGCTTCTCAGAGTTTTATTCCACCATGGAACGTCTCTACTCGAACTAGTTGATTTGGTTGGACAGCTCTCTTGGTAGGCGTTAAGTTTTGTTTTAATGGATTTAGACGCATCTTCCAATTGTGTTATGGACTTGATGTGACTTTCTATGATGTACTCTTCGGATCGTAGGATGGCTGAGTAGGATTCAATCAGTTTTCTTAGGATCTTTAAACTTTTTCATCGTTAGACCCCTTCCCATTCGAAGATGATGTGTTTATGGTCTGACATTGATATTTCTTCAGAAACATGCCAGTTTTTTTTATCAGAGATAGACCGACTACATAGAGTCAGAGTCAAAACTTCCTGACGAATGGGTTTTCAAATGGGCTTGTCACCAACATTACGAGACAATGTTCTTGGAAGAGAGAACTGAACAGGTACTCACCTCTGGTGTTTATTTGTACTTCCCCATACGGTGTGATGTGCATTTGCGTCGCACCCTATGACGAAGGGATGTTGTGTCGGTGGCTGTAGGCTACCAGCGCAGCTATTTCTGGAGGAGGATTTCGTCCACGTCACCTGGGAAGTATGCACGGACCACCAAGATCTCTCTCCCTCTCTGGCGGAAGGTACCTCCATCTGGCCTCACGATGTCCCTTTATGAATTCTGAAATTGGAAAGTATTTACAGTTGTTATGTAATAAAATAGCCGCTCTAGGAGAAAGCTGGCTGTCATCATACCAACTTACATGAGTGTTGTGGAATACCTTGTATTCTGGATTTATTGACCCATGGCTCTTGAATGAGGGCCGAGTTAATTCTCTTTGGTGAACCTCCGACAGAGCACACCGTGGCGCTCTCAGCATGGTGGAGGTTCACTTGCAAACTTTATTGCCATTTCCGGGGTTCCCTTTTTTCCGGACGACGACTGTCCGGCTTTGGATTTGCGGATCATCAGGATGTCGTTTGATATTACAGTTTAGGTTTTCTCTCTTCCTGTAACCTGGCCCGCAGTTTCGCCTCTGTGGTCAAACTGTCGCTTTTTACCCCTTTGCCCTGTTTAGATACCTTTGGTTTGGTACCACTAGGGGGGGTCGCATGTAAGCTTCGAGCTTTTCCTTTAGAGGCGGACAGACTAGCCTTTATGGTGCTTTTGGGGTGAGATTTACTAACCTCGCCCAGACCAGGCTTCCTCAGATTTCTCTTGGTCGGCCTTCCAGTTAGCGAACCTCGCCGAACAGGAGGCCTCCTCAGATTGCTCTTGGGTCGCCATCCAGTCGGATTGGCGGTAGCGGCAGTCAGTTGTCTGTAATCTTCCTTGTTGGATTTCACCAAATCGTAGTTGAGGGTGTGGACTTCTTCAACTTTTTCGACGCACCCTCTACTGTGAAGATCCATTCAACATGAATATCTTTCAGAATGGATCGTTCTCAATACCAATTAGTTGTTGTGATGTCATTTTGGCTTTCTTGAGAGCCTTTATTCGGTCGTCATCCTAGCTGGAGCTTTGTGGGAAGAATGCTCGGATCATCTCTGGACGTGGAATCGCCACTTCGTCTAGCCCATCGGCTCTGCACCTTCCCAGGGTTTCATGGATGGATATTCTCTTTAACCTCACAGTCTCTTGATCCTTACAGATTAGAACCATGTAACCGGACTTGTAGATGAGGTTGTTGAATTTGGGTTTTATTGGCTCGTTTCGCTGTTGAACTCTCTGAGCAGGAGTGCTTCTTGTAGAAGGTCTAGCTGGGCTGTAGTGAGTTGGACGTGGGAAAGTCTTTGGGTATTATCCGACCTTCCGCTTTTGGCCATATCACTGTAGCTGATACCAGCTTTTCCTCATGGGTGGGTTTGTTGTCCAACACGTTTTCTGAGGCGCGCTCTCTCGGATCCAGATGGTGCTTCACCCTTTTTGTTTGGGGTCCTCTGTGGCGGATTTGTCTAGGTCGTTTCTCGAGCGTTTTGAGGAAGTGGGCTCGCTCTCCTTATTCAGGATTATGGACAAGGCCTCATTCCGGTCTTTTCCTTCTCCGGAGAGTTCTAAGCCTTCCTCTGCGGCGGGTGTGAGTGGGGATTTTCTTGCTCGGACCCTTGGCTTCCGTAGAACCTTGTTATCTTCGGATCCTTTGCTACTTGCTAAGATTTTGGGGTTGATGACGATCCTTATACCATCATCTTCGTTATCTTCATGTCCAGCAGGTTGGAGTCGGTCGATGAGGGGTTGTAGATCTGGATCAGCTTTGTCGAACATGTGCTGCTCAGGAGATGAGCGTTGAGGGCAGGATATTTCCATCTTCTCCTGCGAACTACTGAGTAGCTGTGTCTTCGGTAAGGCTGACTCAAGTATTCTCCACTTCGCTCACGACTGAGAGGGCAGTCGTCACCTGTAGGGTTGTTTGTAAAATTTGTACTCATTTTGGTCCCACAGTAGCTAGGGGAATAAATGTCCGCTGCACCAGTGCCCCGCCGTAGTGCAGTAAGGGCTGCTACTGGGGTGTTCGCCCTGGTTCACCCCAGGCTCCGTTCGCAGTTGAGCATGTTTAGAACCCCTCAACCATTCCCCTCGGCTAGGTCGCATGACACCTTGGCATTGGGGTTTATCCATTTTGCTTTACGATGGCCATGAATAACAGCCATCAAATTCCCTCCTTTACCAGGGCTTGGGACCTGTAGCTCAAGTTCTCAATAGTTTCACAATCTTTCGGACACAACTACGGAGAACCATCATTGCTAGCGGTTAGTGCTAAAGGAAGTGCTAAATGAACACTAAGCTGCGAGGCGGCTCCAGTAGAGGATGTAATGCCAACGAAGAAGAAAGAATAACATTTTTGTGACCTTCCAGATACGTACCTCTTGGCAAAAGTCTTTCGGCTCTTCCAGACTATATCTAACGTATTGAGTCACTGATTGATGATAAATTGAAGCCGCAAAGCAAAAGTAAAAAGTACGTTTCCATACTAATCTCCATTGAAATTTAAAACGCGATGCGGCATGCGAGGTTACAACCAATCGAGTCCATATTTTACACAGTTGATTGGGGTCCCAAAACGATTCAGAAAACCTTGATCTCACTTGATCGGACGATGTTTGCGTTTTTCATACAACTGTTACTCTACTAGATATGGAATCGTAGTTTATTCCGAGTTCCCAAGACGCACTGCTGATACGTTTGTTTGTTGAAAAGGACCTGAAAGCGTTAAAAGATTGGCTCAGGATCAAGTGGGAAAGGATAATCCAATCGGCTGATCGAGGAGAAGCTGCAGTCTATCAAGTATCAAGTATAAGGATAGATTCAAAACATGCCCCAACTGAATTACTTCTGATCATCTTTTGTATTTAAACTTTATCTCATAATTACCTCCCAAATCATATCATTCGTTTCAAAAGAAGTTTACAAGCGTACATTATGACCTAATGTACATTTTTTCCCATTCTCAAACTTTGTCATTTCAAACACAACCGAACATTTGCCATCTCTGCTGTGCGGAGATCCGAACGTTCGGTCGGCAGAGAAAGCATTTCCCTTTGCGGTATTAACTGACCCAGCAGGGTGCAGCTCGGATCGATGATGATTTATGGATTGCTGGCGAACGAAAATTATGCTCTTCGAGCAGAAGAGAATGCTTTAACTGCTTCTTTCCACACCACGGGACGATGGGATCCGACATCGAACATTTGCACATACCGAACTCGTGTCGGAGACATTATTTCCTCGAGGCAGCAAAACTGCAGCCGACAGTCCAACATGTGTCTTTTGTTTCGACATTATCACGTACTGTGGGGTTGAGCAACAACATATTGGTCTGCCACTGCGAGTCGTTTATGCTGTGCGGATAAGGAAAACTTTTCCGTTGAAAAATCAGACGACCGCACACTGGTTTATTGACAAACAATTGAGCCCAGGTTGAGGTACCTCCAGCGTGATATCGTCAATTTGTATTGTAATATCCTGTCGAATTATTAATGCACAATGTTAGACAATCCCTCATAGGCAGGAATTCGACTGGAAAGGGTTAAATTGATGAAAAATCACAGTCGTTACTACAGCTGCAACCCGATTATGTGCCCCATCGATTAAGCACCGTGGAATGATTTCCATATTAAACGTATATAATTGCATTGGTCCGTAACTTTGATAGAGTTATTTCAACAGAAATATTTTTCTTTTGAAGCAGGTTTGGTGTGTAAGATCTAAAATGAAAAGCTCAGATGATCATCAAGAAAAATCTGAAAGTTCCAGCAAATCTAGTTGGCCCTGTACGAGCTTCTCTTTCTTGTTGTAGCACGAAGATCTTGGAAATGTGTCAAAAAAGGCTGATTGAACCACGATGACGACGCGCACCGCGTGAAGAAATTGTTGCGCACCGTTGCGCTATTTACGCTTCCATTCATGAGCCCACTGCGGGAGACCCGAGCCATAGTCAAACTTCTTCCTAAGAACCGTGGACCCAGACCCGGAGGAGACCACCGTCGGTCGTCTGGAAGAGTGAAAAAGCAGGCCCATTGTTCAATTTAGAAACACTCCTCGATGACGACTACACGCGCACTGGCGCGAACCGAAAAACGAGTGGAAAATTGATTGTTTAATATGGTGAAGAGAATTACATTTCGAGGCACAATAAAAAGCCAAGCGTGTGCCCCACCACAATGAGAATTCTATTTCTGGCGAACCGAACGACGTTGCCGGCGATTGTTCGTCTTTTTGTTCCCGATATGTTCTTTTATCTGTATCACGTCGAGTTCGTCATCATCCCGAGTGATGGACCAACCGCAGAAGAAGTGATATTCGGTTGATTAATGATTTGTTGACTCGAATTAATTAATGGATTGTGTACATTTTGGGCATTGTGAGAGGTTCTTTCAAAAGTGTTCCGGTGAATGGAGTCATTCATTATTCACGAAGCTTGAATGGGCTGATCTTTTTCACATATTTCACACACTGAGGATACTGGCCGTAAGATTTTCATACGACCAAACTTATGAGAATGTTTCATACGAATTGAACTATGAAAATCGCAGGATCTTTTTTCGATCAATTCTAACTCTTTATTGGGTATCTAACGAGACAGATTCTCGAAGCGTCGGTGGGCGTGTGCTGTAAACACACGCCTCTCAATCATGACGTCCATGGTTCGAAACCGGGTTACACTTTTTTTGAACGAACTGAAAATACTTCATAAGATTGTCGTATGATATACATTTCATTAGAGAATCGTATGAAAATCAATACATTTTCTTGTGGTGAAATTTCAAAAGAGAAACGTATGATGTTCTTACGACCAGTATCCTCAGTGCATGTTTTTCTGTTTGAGATGCAGCGTCTAGGTTATCTGAAATCTATGACCTTATCTCTCGTATGATTGCGTATTACCAAGCGTATTACCCACCCCTGTCTTTTGAGGTAGCCTCACACCTCAGGAAAATTTTCCGCTGAGTCTCCATGTGTTTTAAATGAGGCTGGATTTTTTATTTTATTTGTCGACATTACATCGCCGTTGATAATGGTGCTAAAAACGTGAAGAACTTGTTTGAATGAACTAACAATGAAATTGAAGAACCGACCAGATTATGCTAAAGTAATTAGGCTTTCAGCGATCGTGTACGTACACGCACGTTTCACTCACACTTTTACTCGGTTTGTTTGAAACCACGAGCAGCTGTCACGGCAAAATCAAATGGGGTTGTTTGCAACCACGAACCTGCGTTCGTGTTGGTGAGAAATGTCGGCGAGACCCTAATTGCCAAAGGTTTGGTAGATGGTATGATCATCTTCTAACGTTCGTGCAACGAAAAGCCCAGGTACCGTCACCGGTTTCAATGATAAAAAAATAAATAAATAAATAAAAGGCTTACACCCAACCCGTGATTGTTATATTTTGCTAATGCTAGATTCTTATATAAATATTGTACTGCCCATGATCGCATATTTTGTAAATTGTTTGTCATTCCTCGCCACAAACTCAATCATTTCCAGCTTACCACAGATAAGCAATCTATGACCTTATCTCTCGCATGATTCCGTATTACAGACCCCTGTCTTTTGAGGTAGCCTCATACCTCAGGAAAATTTTCCACCGGATCTCCATGTGTTTTCAATGGGACCGGATTTTTTTATTTTTTGTGTCGATATTACATCAATCCCGCCGATGATAATGGTGCTAAAAAGTGAAGAACTAGTTTGAATAAACTGAAGTTGAAGAACGTACCGCGCGTTATGCTATAGTAATTACCGCAGGTTTGGTAGATTGTACACACTTACCTCATTTCACCGTATTCGGTAAATTTTACCGAAATCTCAACAGCTGAACTGTTCGGTAATTTATTTTACAGATTTTTTGTAATTTTCTCCATTGCTCAACTGTCAAGATCACCGGAAATCAGTTAAATTATTTACCGAACAGTTCTGCTGTTGAGATTTCGGTAAAATTTTACCGAATTCGGCGATTTATTTTAAGTGTGTATGATCACCTTTTAACGTTCCTGCTATTGATCACGTCCAACAGACTTCCTGTAACGCAACGAAAGGCCCAGGTGGCGTCAGGATTCCACCGGTTTCAATGATATAAATAAATAAATAAATAAACGGTTCACAGAGAAAAAAAAGTTGGGATTCCAACATTTTCTTACTTCTATTTTAAAAGTTTGAAAAATTTGGTGTTTATAAGAGCTAAAACTTTTGAGTCAAATGTTAAATTGATTGATTTAAAAGTTTTTTTCAGTTTAAAATTTTGATTTTTACCAGTGTAACCTCTTAGAACAAAAGTTGTAAAATTATCAAATAAACTTGAACATTTCATGTTTTTGGCAACACAGACAGGAGAAAAATATGTAACTGGCAGCCCGCACGACTTTCAGTCACTGACAGTTGAAAAAAAAACTCATGGAAATGGAAGCAGCTTTTATCTACCGAAGGCAAATCATCCGGTTCCAGGTTCCACGATGTGTGGAACGGGGTGCTCAAGATGCGGCACTGGTGCTGGAAAATATGCTGCATTCGTCCTTTCAGGTGAGTGGATAAGTTCGTTATTATATTGTAAATATAAGGAATGAACACAATAGCACAAAACGGCTTACCGTCGCCGGCATGATTTCACAGTTCATATGTTTTTTATCAAATCCTGCCGTTACCGTCGTCGCCCCTCCAATTGCGTTCGTGGCCTAATGATGTGGTTTTTTGTATACATAATGACTTGTTTTGCTTGCAGGAAATGGATAAAACTCGGACCGTTTTCGATAATCTCCACCAACGGAAAGACTCTCAGAGATGCTCTTCCGAATCTTTGGGTAGCACACCGTTCTAGAAGAGCTACCGCCGAGGATTTTCGACATGTTACTTCTCTTGTCGCTGCTGGTCGAGGTGGAGAGGACAGAATCGCCGGTACATTTTTCCCGAATGAATTGATTCAAAATATGAGAAAATTATGGGATTTATTTTATTTGAACTTAATTTAAAAGCAAACTTAAGTTAACAAACTTAACTTAAAAGCAACATGATTGTGGGAATAAAACAATAAAACAACATGAACATATGAACGTTTCTTCTTTTTTTGTTTTTTTTATTATTAATGAACAAAACAAAACACAATGAAAGCTAACAAGGTAAATTAGTAAAAACAAAAGGTAAATAAACTTTTATTTTAAGAACATATTAATACATTCAACAGTCGTGAATAGCTCGGTGAATAGTTAAAACAATAGCAAAGGCAACAATTCTGAAACAACAGTGTTACGATTGTTAATCCGACAGTGCTGAACTTTCTACTGAAAATCACCAACGCTTTTTCTTAAATTCACCAACGTTTCTTTTAATTTTACCAACGATTTTTTTTTGTGTATTTACACCCAACCGGTGATTGTTATATTTTTGAACAAACCTGTATTAAAACTGGGCATATGCAAATGCTAAATTCTTATATAAATATCGTACTGCCGTGTATCGCATATTTGCCCCATATGAATAGGAAACCCAGCAAAGATGGGACATATATGCGATTCACGGCAGTGTATGAGACCTTACAATATGTGTTTGTATTGCAAGCTTTGAATATTGTTTATGGCAATATTTGTTTGTGAGCTTACATTTTTTGCATAAGAATCTAACAATTTCGCATATGGTCAGTTCTTATACAGGTTTTGGTAGGTTCTTATACAGAATTATTAGAAAATCTAACAGTCGCTGTTTGGGTGTAGTAATAAACTAAGCTACAAATTAATTTTGGCTTTTTTTACTATCCCTGGAATCTGAACCAATTCCCAGCATGTAGAAATATATTGCTTGCATTCCAAGATTGTTTGAGTCTTTTATTAATGAAAAACTATTTCTTCAAACCAAAAACAGAATCACTAATCCACAAAACGGCTTCTTCAAGGTCGTTCGACCTTACCCCCTCCCGTCCATGGTGCCCAAATTTTGCACCTTCCAACCTTAATCGAATTGTTTCAACAACACAAAACAATATTTGACACATTAGACTGCAAATATAATCAATTTTGAGTACAAATAATACAAATAGTACAAAACTGTTGAAAACGATCAATTGACTATTGATTTACAATCAAAAACTTTTTTTGCGCTTTCCACTAATTTTAGCTATGCCAAATAACTTTGGATCTAGTATTTTTCTCAAAGATAATTCCTTCCTATTGAAATCTTTGAAATAAGTCGTGGCGGGGAAGGGTTAACAAATTTACTGCAATTTACGCATTCAATGCCATTATGGGTAATGGTTGCCAGGTAGAATTATTCCCGAAATCCCGGATGGAATCCTTTCGGAATTCCGAATGAAATATTTTCCGGATTCCGAATGGAATCCTTCCCGGATTCCGAATGGAATCCTTCCCGGATTCCGAATGGAATCCTTCCCGGATTCCGAATGGAATCCTTCCCGGATTCCGAATGGAATCCTTCCCGGATTCCGAATGGAATCCTTCCCGGATTCCGAATGGAATCCTTCCCGGATTCCGAATGGAATCCTTCCCGGATTCGAATGGGATCCTTCCCGGATTCCGAATGGAATCCTTTCCGGATTCTGAATGGAATCCTTTCCGGATTCCGAATGGAATCCTTTCCGGAGTACGAATGGAATCTTTTCTGGATTCCGAATGGAATCCTTTCCGGATTCCGAATGGAATCCTTTCCAGATTCCGAATGGAATCACTTCCGGATTCCGAATGGAATCCTTTCCGGATTCCAATAGAATCCTTTCCGGATTCCAATAGAATCCTTTCCGGATTCCAATAGAATCCTTTCCGGATTCCGAATGGAATCCTTTCCTTATTTCGAATGGAATCCTTTCCGGATTCCGAATGGAATCCTTTCCAGATTCCGAATGGAATCCTTTCCGGATTCCGAATGGAATCCTTTCCGAATTCGAATGGAATCCTTTCCGAATTCAGATGGAATCCTTTCCGATTCCGAATGGAATCCTTTCCGAATTCGAATGGAATCCTTTCCGAATTCGAATGGAATCCTTTCCGAATTCGAATGGAGATCCTTTCCGAATTCGAATGGAATCCTTTCCGAATTCGAATGGAATCCTTTCCGAATTCGAATGGAATCCTTTCCGAATTCCAATGGAATCCTTTCCGGATTACGAATGGAATCCTTTCCGGATTCGAATGGAATCCTTTCCGGATTCGAATGGAAACCTTTCCGGATTCCGAATGGAATCCTTTCCGGATTCGAGATGGAATCCTTTCCGGATTCGAATGGAATCCTTTCCAGTTCGAATGGAATCCTTTCCGATTCCGAATGGAATCCTTTCCGGATTCAGAATGGAATCCTTTCCGGATTCGAATGGAATCCTTTCCGAATTCGAATGGAATCCTTTCCGGATTCCGAATGGAATCCTTCCCGAATTCGAATGGAATCCTTCCGAATTCCGAATGGAATCCTTCCAGATTCCGAATGGAATCCTTTCCGAATTCGAATGGAATCCTTTCTGAATTCGAATGGAATCCTTTCCGAATTCGAATGGAATCCTTTCCCGGATTCGAATGGAATCCTTTCCGAATTCGAATGGAATCCTTTCCGAATTCGAATGGAATCCTTTCCGATTCCGAATGGAATCCTTTCCGAATTCGAATGGAGTCCTTCCCGGATTCGAATGGAATCCTTTCCAGATTCGAATGGAATCCTTTCCGGATTCAGATGGAATCCTTTCCGAATTCGAATGGAATCCTTTCCAGATTCCGAATGGAATCCTTTCCGAATTCGAATGGAATCCTTTCCGAATTCGAATAAAATCCTTTCCGGATTCTGAATGGAATCCGTTCCGGATTCCATGTGGAATCCTTTCCGATTCGAATGGAATCCTTTCCGAATTCGAATGGAATCCTTTCCGAGATTCGAATGGAATCCTTTCCGGATTCAGAATGGAATCCTTTCCAGATTCAGATGGAATCCTTTCCGAATTCGAATGGAATCCTTTCCGGATTCGAATGGAATCCTTTCCGAATTCGAATGGAATCCTTTCGGATTCCGAATGGAATCCTTTCCGAATTCGAATGGAATCCTTTCCGAATTCGAATGGAATCCTTTCTGAATTCGAATGGAATCCTTTCCGAATTCAGAATGGAATCCTTTCCGGATTCGAATGGAATCCTTTCCGAATTCGAATGGAATCCTTTCCGGATTCCGAATGGAATCCTTTCCGGATTCCGAATGGAATCCTTTCCGGATTCCGAATGGAATCCTTTCCGGATTCCGAATGGAATCCTTTCCGGATTCCGAATGGAATCCTTTCCGGGATTCCGAATGGAATCCTTTCCGGGATTCCGAATAAATTCCTTTCCGGGATGGAACACTTTCCATGATTCCGAATAGGCTCCTTAGGAGGATTTCGAATGGAATCCTTTCCGGGATTCTGAATAAATTCCTTTCCGGGATTCCGATTGGAAATCTATCCGGGATTCCGAATGGAATCCTTTCCATGATTCCGAATAGGTTCCTTATCGGGATTTCGAATGGAATCCTTTCCGGACTCCGAATAGAATCCTTTCCGGATTCTGAATGAAATCCTTTCTGGATTCCGAATGGAATTCTTTCCTAGATTTCGAATGGATTCCTTAGCGGGATTCTGAATAAATTTCTTTCCGGGATTCCGAATGGAATTCCTTCCGGGATTCCGAATGGAATCCTTTCCTTTATTCCAAATGGAATTCTTTCCGGGGTTCCAAATGGAATTCTTTCCGAGATTCCGAATAGATTCCTCAGCGGGATTTCGAATGGAATCCTTCCCGGAATCCCGAATTGAATCCTTTCCGGGATTCCGAATTGAATCCTTTCCGGGATTCCGAATTGAATCCTTTCCGGGATTCCGAAAAAATTCCTTTCTGGGATTCCAAATGGAATCCTTTCCGGTTTTCCAAATTGAATCCTTTCCGGGATTCCGAATGGAATCCTTCCCGAATTCCGAATGGATTCTTTTCCGGATTCCCAATGGAATCCTTTCCGAGATTACGAATGGAATCCTTGCCGGGATTCCGAATAGAATCCTTTCCAAGATTCCGAATGGATTCCTTTCCGGGACTCCGAATAAAATCCTTTCCGGGATTCCGAATGGAATCCTATCCGGGAATCCGAATAAAATGCTTTGCGGGATTCCAAATGGAATGCTTTCCGAATTCCGAATGGATTCCTTAGCGGGATTCTGAATAAATTTCTTTCCGGGATTCCAAATGGAATTCCTCAGCGGGATTCCGAATGGAATCCTTTCCGTTATTCCAAATGGAATCCTTTCCGAGATTCCGAATAGATTCCTCAGCGGGATTTCGAATGGAATCCTTTCCGGGATTCCGAATAAATTCCTTTCCGGGATTCCGAATGGAATCCTTTCGGTATTCCAAATGGAATCCTTTCCGGGATTCCGAATGGAATCCTTTCTGTATTCCGAATGGATTCTTTTCCGGATTCCCAATGGAATCCTTTCCGAGATGCCGAATGGAATTCTTTCCGGGACTCCGAATGGAATCCTTTCCGAGATTCCAAATGGAATTCTTTCCGAGATTCCGAATAGATCCTCAGCGGGATTTGGAATCGAATCTTTTCCGGGATTCCGAATGGATTCCTTTCCGGGATTCCGAATAAATTCCTTTCCGGGATTCCGAATGGATTCCTTTCCGGGATTCCGAATAAATTCCTTTCCGGTATTCCGAATGGAATCCTTTCCGGTATTCCAAATTTAATCCTTTCCGGGACTCCGAAGGAATCCTTGCCGGAATTCCGAATGGAATCTTTTCCAGGATTCCGAATGGAGTCCTTTCCGGGGTTCCGTATAAAATGCTTTCCGGGATTCCGAATAAAATCCTTTCCGGGATTCCGAATGGAATTCTTTCCGAATTGCGAATGGAATCCTTTCCTAGATTCCGAATTGATTTTTTAGCGGGATTCTGAATAAATTTCTTTCCGTTATTCCAAATGGAATCCTGTCCGAGATTCCGAATAGATTCCTCAGCGGGATTTCGAATGGAGTCCTTTCCGGGATTCCGAATGGAATCCTTTCCGGATTCCGAATGGAATCCTTTCCGGGATTCCGAATGGAATCCTTTCCGGGATTCCGAATAAATTCCTTTCCGGGATTCCGAATGGAATCCTTTCCGAATTCCGAATGGATTCTTTTCCGGATTCCCAATGGAATCCTTTCCGAGATTCCGAATGGAATCCTTTCCGGGATTCCGAATGGAATCCTGTCCAGGATTCCGAATGGAATCCTTTCCGGGATTCCGAATAAAATCCTTTCCGGGATTCCGAATAAAATCCTTTCCGGGATTCCGAATGGAATCCTTTCCGGGATTCTGAATGAAATCCTTTCCGGATTCTGTATGGAATGCTTTCCGGGATTCCTAATGGAATCCTTTCCGGTATTCCAAATGGAATCCTTTCCGAGATTCCGAATGGAATCTTCTCCGGGATTCCGAATGGAATCCTTTCCGGAATTCCGAATGGAATCCTTTCCGGGATCCGGATGGAATCTATTCCGAGATTCCGAATTGAGCTATCACTTTTTTTGTGAAAATGTATTCTTTGGCACATTCTTCGAGCAGGTCCATCACAGCACCAATTTTTCAAAATCAATTCCGACACTTTCTATAAGTTTTGCATATCTAACTAACTACCCTAAATCATCACATAAAAAATTGGATTAAACAATGGTGTGGCGAAAAACGAATATTTGATTAAGATTAAGTGTTCGCTTAAGTCATAAGTACAATATATCAGCCATCTTAAAGCTTAAGACTTTGGTTAACCAAATCATATATAAACGAAACTCAATAGTCAATATAGCTATCAGTCCGAGGTTAGTCAATCATCCTCACGAAAAAAATGTCAGAACATCATAAAACACTTCATTCCGTTCATGAGAACAAATCCTTCTAAAATGCTCTACAGGTATGAAACCGAATTCCCATAAATACCACCTGAGAGCAAAGTACATCAAACTTCACCCTTATCCTAATGGCAAGTGTGAGAACAAGCCAATGTCTGAGAAAATTAGCGAAATTCGATAGTTTCATCCTGTCAGTCGGACCGAATTCTACACCCGACACTTTTATCGTCACATGTGATCTTCATCATTTCACCCAGCGAAACGACACTCGAAAGGAAGGAAACTATCTCTGCCCTTCCACAGCACAATTTCAGTTTTATTCACCTGCGAAGGTTGAATGGTGCTGCAGGTTTAAATTTCATGAACGTCTATGAATGAAAGCAGAATCACCGTCGCGTTTCAAAAAGGAAACTAGGTATAGAAAATCTCACACATCACGAGAGCATCCATCAGTTTTGCTCTAGGATCAAGTTCCAATCGATTCGAAAAATGATTAAAAAAAACTTTCAGGGAATCGTGTTTCTCAATATATTTTTTCGTACAGAAGGAGAGTGACAAACACGTGCTAGCCATTTCCGCAGTACATGTGGCTTATCATGAGAAGTGTTGATAAAATTGCTGATAATTATGCATGAAAACATGTCCGTGGCAGACGCGTTTGAGTAAAAATGCAAATCGTCGCCCATCATGCTTCCATCATTCCTGCCCGGGCGGACGATGATTAATGATGTTTTGAGGGAGTGCCGTTGATGGCTGAAAGTGATTTCTTTTCCACACCCAAGTGTCCCATAATGGCATTAATTTCACTTCTTTCTCAACCCGAGAAAGATGTTCGTGATCTCGCAGCCTTTTTTCTCTTCAGATAATTGAATTAACTACCATTGCTAACAGGATTTATGACACCCCAAAAACCAGCCGAGTTGAAATATTTAAAATGCGCAACCCAGAAGGAACCAAATTGGATTAACGAGTACCGAGCGAGTATCTATCAGGTCTACGTTTTTGACTTTTCACTGGTAAATCTACGACGGTTCCTGGTCCCTTCAGCTACTTTCGTTTCCCAAAATCCGTAATTTACAGCGGCTTATCCAGCAACTGCTCAAAAAGTCACAGGACTACCAAAAGTTTGCAACGGGCTGCGAAGGACACAACATGGTATGCCAATTTTGATAAGATGCCTGCGATGGAGAAATCGAGAGCCGAAGATTAGCATAAGGAACAAACGAAATTTTCCACCCTGATGGGTTGTTGGTTTCACACGGAACGACCGTAATTGGATTAACGGATTAGAGGCTGGTGCCGGGCTTGAACAAATAATGTATGAGATTAGTACTTCACACAAACTTTTGTCTGGCTTCCCCCAGATTTGGTTGAGCCTTTTATGCATCTCAGTTAATATTAGATTCTTAGTACGTTTGAGTTTGATCTCGATTCGCTGTAACTCCTTTGTGGACACTTAGTGAGGCTTGTAGGTAAATGCAAAATGCATAAGTTTTTAATCGATTGATTTACATGATATACGACAAGGTGAAAGATTGTAAGTGATCATTCTTTAAAAAATATGTTAAATACCTAAAAACAAACGATTTTTGCGACATTGTAATTTATTTGCCAATTTGAATACTTCTCCAAAACCTCCGTTGCCAACAAATGTCTCCAAACTGCTTCATATTGCTAAATTGCACTGCAAATTGGTCTTCAAATTTATCTAAGAATCAACTGGCATTCCCGGAGGAAGTTTTCCGTTCATCCCTCTGCAATTTTTTTTTTAATTTTCTCTTAACGTTATTATGTAGATTATGTTTCTACAGAAATTCCTCTAAGAATATTTTTTCCCTAAATAGGAGCTTGTTTATTTAACACGTACGTTCTCAACTCCCATTTTATAGAAAAACTCAAAATTATGTAGCTCAGCCAGTTTTTAACGGAAGCAATCTTCTGGAATCGATCACAAAATTCCTATAGTTTTAGCAACCAAGGTCAATTTTTGCTTTGCGACATGTTGAACTTCATGATTTTTCAGAACAAGTAATACTGGAATACATTTCAACGATTTTCAATCGACTTGGCCATCCTCCGGGCACTTCCCGGGAAAGCACAGTGGTTAGAATCCCGAAAATCGTGATCGTCAGCTTTTTGCCTTTCTCGTTCAACAAAGTTGTACCGAAAGGCTATCATTTCACTACGAAAACGAACTTTTTATAGAAGCCTCGGAGAACCATAGTGTTATATACCAATCGACTCAGCTTGACGAGCTGAGCAAATGTATGTCTGTCCGTGTGTATGTGTGTGTATGTGTGTGCACAAAAGCTAAGAAAAACATTAGACAACTTTTCATATAGTAATCTTCATCCGATTTTCTCGCAACAAGTTTCATTCGACAGGATACAACCTAGTAGATCACTATTGTATTTGCTAACGATCGACCGTTGTGCTTAAAATTTATAACGACAATGGTACATAGAACCACATTAGCACCATGTAAGGTTGGTGTCTTTGTCTGAAACTTGATTATGCATATGTACAACATGTGATAGATTTAGTTCGGAAAAGGTATTGGAGGTAACCGCCCCTTCGGTGGGGTTTGATCCCGACCCCAGTTCGCATGACAGGTGCTTTTCCCTACTAAGCTACGAAGGACCTCCATCGTCCACCGCAGCTTAGCGGGTACTGATGAAACCAAATTCCAGCACCAGGTACCAGCCGATCTCTCGCAATACATTTTCAGAACTAACTCTCTCAAATGTATTTTGTACACATCATGTCAACCAAGTAGGATGAGTATTTAGTATTGTCCGGCTCCTACACACTTGCTTCATCAGCAACGGCGCTCAATGAAGTAGGGTTGTGTGAGGTTGTGCCAGTTTGGTCGTCAGATCCCAACACGACCACACAAGCGAAGAGAGATCGCCACTCGAGATCAGTACATTTCAAAGTTAATTGCCTATATGCCGGGTATTAAGCCACGGGTGGAAATTAATTACTATGTCAATTAACTTTGAATGTACTGATCTCAGGTAACATTCATCTTAATTTGATTGACGCTTTGCAAAAATCAAACCAAGTTCATAATAATTCGAAATAATTTCCACTCCGGGTGGCTTAATACCCGGCATATAGGCAATTAACTTTGAATGTATTGGTGTCTTTGTTAAATGCGTGAAAGGCAGTATCAATACTCGGTGAATTAAGTTGGGTTTTCGGTATGAAATCGTGTTTTAAATGACATAGTATGTTCAGCATTGAGATTGAGAGGTATCATTTGAGAAAATTTTATGTTTGATCAATTCACCTAAAAGTGAGATTGAAATTTAATTTGTTTCAAAATTTGTTGAAACAAAATGGCGTCTCTGGGAAATTTGTCAGAAATCATACAGAAAAACTTTGTCAAAGACACTACGGGTCTACCTATTGAAACGAAAAAAATATGACTCAATTTTAGATAGTAGATTATTTAATCCTATGAAAACTGGTATTCTATGAATAAATTTTTTAGGTCAACAATGTTCTAGAAACTTATTCAGCACACCAAAATACAGCATTCAACTACTAAATCATACCATAAATTCAATTATTAGAAGGAAATTCGAGATTTACAAACAAAATTCCACATTTTTCACACCAAAATATCTCGCAAGGTTGTGTGTGGCCTCAAATGGCCGGACCGTATTGTTATGACAGCATCTCTCCGTGGGTGCGTGTGCACGCCACAGAGGTCTGACCAGAAGAGGCCGAGTCGAGTCATGGCTTGCTGCGCACTGATCGACACGCTGAGGTGTAATGTAAAACCACACGTTGATGGAAACTTACTCAAACCCCACATTCCGCTTCTTCTCTCATTAAAAAGGCAAAAAAAAATCCTCAGGCATAGAACGCAATGATTTTTTTTTAAGTTATTAACGCGAGACGAAGGTGAACATCTTGCCTTTGAAATCGATAATTTCCTTTGAAAACTGAGCTCCAAAATATACTTGTCTGGTCATCGTGGTTTTCAATCGCAGAACAACGAAATGCAAGTTAATAGGTTGTATCATTTAAATGTTAAATGTTAAACTAAGAGTGCGTGTTTTCTCTTGTTTCGGACAGCAGAACGATCGCGCGATCTGCCGGAATATTGTGTTCTGCATTGCGCGGCCGGTAATTAGAGTAGCCATCGAACAAGTAAGTGCAGTGCGGGTTTTAGTCGTCGGGAAAGAAATAGAATATCTATCTTGTGCTCGGTGGCTCATGCGCATGTCGTGCGCGGTCGAAAAAAGCGCGTTCTTCAATAGTTTGCTGTAGCCATCGAGCAAGTGAGTACAGAGTGCTGCGCTTTCGTGAGGTCGTCCAAAAAGCAAATATCCTCAGTTTTCATACACCACCGGGCGTGCATGATTTAACTTTTAACTCGTATTAGTGTTATTTCCTATCCCATAGATCGCATCGCTTACCGAGGTGAATCCAGATAAATTATCCTTTGTAACTAAAACGATATCCTATCCCAAGACAATCGTGGAGATGCAGAGGTATACTCGGTCTCTAGTAGCAACGAGAGTCGGACTAACAATCCTTCCATTCCTATATGACCGTAAGGACGTGGCCGGCGCCGTTCTTCTTCTTATTGGCATTACATCCCCACACTGGGACAGAGCCGCCTCGCAGCTTAGTGTTCATTAAGCACTTCCACAGTTATTAACAGCGAGGTTTCTAAGCCAAGTTACCATTTTTGCATTCGTATACCATGAGGCTAGCACGATGATACTTTTATGCCCAGGGAAGTCGAGACAATTTCCAATCCGAAAATTGCCTAGACCGGCACCGGGAAACGAACCCAGCCACTCTCAGCATGGTCTTGCTTTGTAGCGTCATACCGCACGGCTAAGGAAGTCCGCCGGCGCCGTTATTGTTATTGTTAAATATTTGAGCTCCCGAAACGTGTACATTGAGAATGGGTAGCTAATCCCAAGCCCCATTCATTGTGTTCTCTGTACAATTTCGCAAGTTCAGTCAATCACGGAGTAGCAACTACGAATTGTGCGGTCATAATGCTCACGCTCATGCTCATGTATCATTTAAATGTTAAACTAAATTGGTACCTAGTGTTATGGTATTGATCTCACAAGAAACATTTTATATTGTAGCAATAATCTAAATATCTTATACTGTCCATTAATTCAACTATCAGCTCATATATAGTAATACCAGCAAGCTGACCTTCAACATATCGATGTTTTTTTTTAGCTAATTTTATTTGCTAATTATCTAATACATGCATTCATCTCTTAGACTAGGTGTTCCGTGTTTTCTTAACACTATCATCCTTATTTGCTATGTCATATTTTTAGTTATTATTAATACATTTCAATTGCCTCTGGCAGTTAGAATTTTTTCCTCTGGTTGAATTGAACCATGTAGGAATTACAATGTTTTCAACTTAAACTAAACTTAACCTATTTTATACTAAGGGTACAAGGAGTTAATCGTTGCAATAGAAGGTTGCAACGATTTTTGTCTAAAATTGGAAATTATTTGGTTGAACATTTGTTGCAATGTCTCAATATTAGAAATTCTATGAAGTTCATTGGTACTATACCACGGAGGCAACTTCAGAATCATTTTCAAAATTTTATTCTGAATCCTCTGAAGTGCCTTCTTTCTGGTATTGCAGCAACTAGTCCATATTGGCACAGCATACAACATGGCAGGTCTAAAAATTTGTTTGTAAATCAAAAGTTTGTTCTTAAGACAAAGTTTTGATTTTCTGTTTATAAGTTGATATAGACACTTAATATATTTGTTACATTTGGCTTGAAGGCCTTCAATGTGATTTTTAAAAGTTAATTTTTGATCCAGCAGAAGTCCTAAATATTTAGCTTCGCTAGACCAATTAATTGGAACCCCATTCATAGTGACAATATGTCTGCTAGAAGGTTTCAAATAAGAAGCTCTCGGCTTATGTGGGAAAATTATAAACTGAGTTTTGGAAGCATTCAGGAAATTTTCCATTTTGCAAGTAAGTGGAGAAAATATCCAAACTTTTTTGCAATCTACTACAAATGACACGAAGGCTACGCCCTTTGGCTGAGAGACCTGTGTCATCTGCAAACAAAGATTTTTGACACCCTGGTGGTTGGTAGGCAGGTAAGTCAGAAGTAAAAATGTTATACAAAATGGGCCCCAGTATGCTGCCTTGGGGAACACCAGCTCTAACAGGTAATCTATCAGATTTAGAATTCTGATAGTTTACCTGCAGTGAGCGATCTGATAAATAATTTTGGATCACTTTAATAATGTACAGAGGAAAATTAAAATTCATCAATTTTACAATCAAACGCCAAACACTGTCAAATGCTTTCTCTATATCAAGAAGAGCAACTCCAGTCGAATATCCTTCAGATTTGTTGAGCCGAATTAAATTCGTTACTCTCAATAACTGATGGGTGATTGAATGGCCATGGCGAAAACCAAATTGCTCATCAGCAAAAATAGAATTGTCATTAATATGAACCATCATTCTATTTAAAATAATCTTTTCAAACAGTTTGCTAATTGAAGAAAGCAAACTGATTGGACGATAACTTGAAGCCTCAGCTGGAATTTTGTCCGACTTCCAAATTGCAACAACTTTGGCGTTTTTTATTTATCTGACAGGTATGCCAATTGAAAACATTTGTTAAATAAATTAACCAAATAGGATAAAAAGCTCTCAGGAAGTTTTTTGATGAGTATGTAGAAAATACCATCATCACCCGGAGCTTTAATATTTTTAAATTTCCTAGTAATAGACCTCTTTTTTTCTAAATTAGATCCCAACCAAGGGTCAAAAACATTCTCTTGAATAAAAATGTCTTCGAAGCTCCGCGTAACCTGATCCTCAATAGGACTAGTAAGACCTAGTCTAAAATTTTGGGCACTCTCTAACTGCTGAGCATGTTTTTGAGCCTTTTCGCCATTTGTTAATAAAAATTTATTTCCCTCTTTAAGCGCTGGAATTGGCTTTTGAGGTTTTTAAGAATTTTTGTTAATTTCAAAAGGGTTTCGAACTGGGATCCAACTTCGAGAAATTATTCTCAAAGTTGGTATTTCTCAGAATAGCGAAACGTTTTTTAATTTCATTTGCAAATCTCGCCAAATAACTTTCAACGCGGGATCGCGAGTTCTTTGGTATTGCCTTCTTCTTACATTTTTAAACGGATCAGTAGCTGAAGATCCGCGTCAATAATAATGGAGTTGGAGTTGGCTTCGACAATTAAATTTGTCAAAGATACGAGAGCATTATCAATATCACTTTTGGTGTCGAGAGGAATATCAACATCAGAATTCCTATCGATATACGTTTTATATAAATCCCAATCAGCTCTATGATGAGAACAGAGTCAAAGTCAGCATGAGTTACCAATTGGCCACACAGCTGACTTGAATCCGTTAAAACTAAATCAATTGTAGAAGGATTTCGAACATATCGATGTGTATCCAAACTGTGGGCCGCGACTCCCAGGGAGGTCGTGGGCTGATCAATGATGCGTTGCGAAAGACGAATCTTGATACATACTTTTATCCTTATTTTGTTCAACAAATCTATCACAGTCATTAGATTTGGATCTATGTAGTAAATGGAGAACAATAAATTTTGAGATTTTGTCAAATACAATGAAATCCAAACAATTCAAATCCAATCCAAATTCAATCCAATTCCAATAAAAATCCAAGCCACATTCAATCCAATTCCAATCAACATCCAATCTTAATCCAATCCAAATCCATTCCACATTCAATCCAAATCCGTTCCACATCCATTCCAAATCCAATCCAATCAAAATCTAATCCAATACGATAGATCTCCATATCTCTTAGATTTCGTTAGAACTAGCTCAACTGGTATCTCATGTATACTAAAGTTGCCAAGTTATACATTTCAAACTAAATTTATTTTAATTAAAATCAATCAAATTAAAACCTTTTCTAGATTGTCAACCCTTTTCTCGGCAGTCTCCCAGACACGCCTTGTGGTATTGCAAACCACAAACCATTTTCCAGCGGTCTCCCACGCTGTGATTTTTAAAACCACAATCCATTTTCCAGCAGTCTTTCAGACGCGCTTTGTGGTTTTCCAAACCACAAACCATTTTCCAGCTCTTCCAGACGCGCTTTGTGATTTTCCAAATCACAATCCATTTTGCAGCGGTCTTGAAACACATGAAAGACATGAACATGGACAATGCGCGAGGAAGACTTGCAAGCATTCGGAGTATTCGAGAGACGGGTGCTTAGGACCGTCTTTGGTGGTGTGCAAGAAGACGGTGTCGTCTTTGGCGGTGTACAAGAAGACGGTGTGTGGCGGCGAAGAATGAACCACGAGCTCGCCAGATCTACGGCGAACCCAATATCCAGAAGGTAGCTAAAGCCGGAAGGGTACGATGGGCAGGACATGTTACAAGACTGCCGGACAGCAACCCTACGAAGATGGTGTTCGCTTTCGATCCGGCAGGTACGAGACGGCGTGGAACGCAGCGAGCGAGGTGAGCAGACCAGGTACAACACGACTTGGCGAGCTTGGAAGGATGGAGAGATGCGGCCTCGAACTGTGTATTGTGGCGTCAAATTTTTGATTCAGTGTTATCTGTTTAGTAACGAGCCTGGATTAAAAACAAAGAGGCGCAATACTCCTACCTTTAAGGGGATACGGGAAGCACAAACAATCATCAAATCGTCATCATTTTCATCATTGAATGCTTAATTGTTTTTCTACAACAAATATGATTTTGAAAAAGTGTCAGCGGCGCGTGCTTACTCTCCATCTACATGCTGATACATTTACAGTTACATCAAACAACTAAAAACCGAAATACGCCACTCCAAAGTTACGAGGTGATAATGCTAGAAAGAGACAAAAGATAGGAAAAATAACACGGTGTGTAGTGCTTCCCCGAGTCACCTTAACAACCTTGTGCTCGATTAGAACAACCGATTTGACAGCAAATGTGCTGTTCCAATTTTGACACTTCTCGCTTAACTTTTCAAAAGGTCCTAAGTAACATTTTTTTCATGATTTAATTTGAATAATGCAATCAACGTATTTCATATTAATCTGTTGATTGCAATACTAAAATTAAATCATTAAAAAAATGTTACTTAGGACCTTTTGAAAAGTTAAGCGAGACTTCATCTCTTTGTTATGAGTGCAGCCTCTTTACTGTTTAGATGTAAACTAAATAAATAAAAAAAGATCTGTGCAAATATCGATGACTAGTCGATAAAATGATTATATTGTTCATGATTTTCAAGTTAGAAGTAGGGTGACCATTACAGTGATTCAAATTTTGACTTTTTTTGCCCCACGATCAGCACGATCAGGGAATGTAAAACAACAACATTGCCAATGACAACAACATTGTCCTTTCTTGTAAATGTTGGGACAAACTCAACTCGCAATAAGCGTTTGTCCCAAACTGCAACAGAATAGGACAATTTTGATGATGTTTTTGGTTAAATGAGTATCAGTTATCAATGTTTGGACATAAACTTAACCATCTGTTAACATTATTTGTGTTTTACTTCTTATTTTAGAAGTTATCGCAGTTTGAAAAGTTCGCAACAATTACATCTCCATGTTTGTTGCAGATAAAATGGAACGCAACAATGTCTTTATCCTCTGCACGTGAGGACAAAGATTTATTGCTATTCTCTTTTGTCGCTTGTTTTTTGGATTTTTCAACGACAATTACATCCTTGCCCACGATGCTTAAACGATTTCATTTGCCATTTTAATAATCCTCCTAAATTTTGAGCTAATTTGGAACTAATTTGAGTGAGCACGCGGAGTTTAAAGTTTGTATGAAAACAGTAACTTTTATGCAAAACCGATCCCCAACGCTTCCCATCAACCCCTAAAAGCAAATGAGTACATCGGCAACATAGAAAATCTACCAGGAAAAATGTCGTCTTTGTTGTGAAACAATTTGATGCTTGCAAGAAAAATTATTAAGGGTATACTGAATCGTGGGAAATTCAATTCAACACGTAAAAGAATAACATCAATATCAATAATGAGCATTTTTGTTTTCTTCATAACTTTGCTTCCAAACGACAAATCGCTTCGCAACAACAACTGCTTTTCAGCTTAATAAGTATTCTATGTAGTCAATGTGTTGACTATAAATAAATAGTTCATGGGCCGACACACGGAACGGTATTTCACATAAGGGTTGATTTTCACAGTAATTTCCATACAAACCTAAAATGACGTGTGCACATTCAAATTACATCCAAATTTGTTAAAAATTTTGGAAGATTATTAAAATGGCAAATGAAATCGTTTAAACATCGGGGGCAAAAAGTCAAAATTTGAATCACCCTAGTGACCATACCCGATCAAGAATGCATAACAAATTTATAACAAGGGGAGTTATTTATTTCAGAAAAATATTGTAACAAAATGTGTTATAAATTTTGCTGGTTAGTTGTATATAAAACTGGCCGAAGACACATTTTTATCGAATTATCTAATTATAACACACGTTGTTTTAAATAACAACAATTGATAGAATTGAGTTATAATCTTGTTATGCATTCCTGATCGGGTATGGTATCCTAAAGGAGGACATGTCCTCCTTTTTCATTGAAATTCAGATGTCCTCCTTTTGCGCTAAAATGTCCTCCTTTTTGGATGTGTCCAAAAATAGTAGAGTTTATAACTTTTTTTCTGTAGTCATTCCAGTTTAATAAACAATACTGCAACGCAAATTAATCGTTGCACATATTTTGTTTTTTTTTTTTGGTTTTTAATATGAAATATTTTTCTTTAAGTTTTTGAATAAAATCAATGTTAATATCGGAAGTTCAATGCTTGAGTTACAGTAACACAGGTGTCGAAGATAACAGAAGAATCGGAATTGGGAAAAATGGATTAGGAAAAATGCGAATGCTTCTCAAAATTTTCTACGAGTAAACACCCATCGAATTGCCTTTGGACCGCATCGCACGGTACGTTTCTTCAATATGTGCGGCAAAGAGCAGCCGCTATGCCATGCCTAGAATGGAATAGAAATCTGAACAGTTGAGTTTCTTTAGTCTAAATCTGAACAGTTTTAAATTTCTTCAGTTAAGAACTTGGTGATACAGTTAACGATATCATTCTCATTTACATGCCTTAAATTGTGATTCTCAACGGCATTAAGACAAAATTTCACTTACTAAGCATCTTGTGTTCGGTCCTTATAGAACGTAATGCTCAGTCAGTTATCTTTTATTTATTCATTTATTTGTCCACTGTCTTCAACATATAAGTGTTGCACATACTGTAACTTAAAAAAGTAACCTAAACCTATTTTTGAAAGTAGTCTCACTAATATTAAAATCGAAACTTTCGCTCACGTCATTAAAATGTCTGCAGCAACTAAGCAGTGGATTGTGATGGCCATATTAGGTGCGACGTGAGGGGATGTAGAGCAGTGCACAGCGTCGTAGAGAACGGTGTGGAGCGTAAAAATTTGCTTGTCTCAATAAGTTTTCGCAGTCAATCACATTCCACACCAGGTCAAAACAGAAGACCCTCTGTAGAAATACTCGTCTCGATATCAAGGTATTGAGTCCAATCAACTCGCGCCGGTTTTCATATGGAGGAAGCCTAACTCGACCACTCCACGGCAGGTTCCTTAAATTTTGTTCACTGTTGATTTTAAAATTAGTTGAAGCTTAAGTCTTATTATTATAAAGAAGGTACTTACAGTGTATAAACTGGAAACTGATAAATACAGACTATAATTACAGTTGGAAATATTCAATCTGGAAATGAAGTGTTAATAAAGTAGAAGATGTCGTATCTCCCAGATAAAACAAAGTTGCATGTGTTAGCGAATAAGGGTCTGTCTCAATTGGATAATTAAACTGAAATTAAACTTAAAATGGAAATATCAATAATTATCAAATAACCCTGCTCGCAGAGCAAGATTACTTTTGACAGATATCGATTCTTTTTCATCGATGTCCTATTGGAATTGCTGGGTAAATAGAGGTAATAAACTATAGAGGAAGATTGTCGCTGTCGTCACTGGCGAAACATCTTTTGCTGGCGAAGATAGGGCACTAAATGTCAACGAAGCAAAAATCAGTACGGTTTGACAGATAGGTACCCAACATGTTTGGGAACGATAACAAAGGGAACCGCAGCGACAATCGTCCTCTATAGTTTATTACTTCTATTGCTGGGTAGCACCAGCCGTTGTTCTTATAACGGGGTGATTTTTTAATTTTCGAACTGTCACTTTTATGTTTAATTCTCCAAATGAGACAGAGCCTAAGTGTAAGGTGGAGGCGATATAGGCACATGATTCTATTTGAGTTCATCCAAAGTGGCCTCCACTTTGTGCACTTATTCGCATTGATATACGATCTCTTGTCTGACGGGATTATTTGCTGGTTCTTACAAAAACTGCTTCCAATAAACATTAGGGTGCAAGTATAATATTTTCAATAATATTTAAAACTAAAAATCTATCGATGTTTTTCATGTCCTCCTTTTTAATCAAATGTCCTCCTTTTTCGCTACGATTTGGGTGAATTATCCTTTGGAAAAATTTCATATGGTGACCATAGATAGAAGTAACATTATTGAAGAATAAACAGCTTGTTTACAATATTTTAATGCGCTTCCATGAAATAAAAATCTGTGAAAATTTTGCGAAATTCCTTTAATTGTTTATGTTTTCTATGAAAGCGGGAGAGAATATAATCAAAATATCGCTTGACCTCTCTCAATGAAAATGAAAATCTCGATGCGCGCTATGATTCTGCTACCGAAGGGCAACTTTCTTTTCAGAACCATCATTATTTTCGGAAGAAAGTTGAGAGAATTTTTTCAGAGAGCAACCGTTAGTGACTGTCAAATTCTAAGCGTGAAATTTACTCGCAAGATTCAGAGTTTAGCTGTGTGCTGTTAGTGATTCAAAATGCGTTTTGTTGAGAAGAGTAACAAAAGAAAGTTGACCTAATGCAAAGTTTCTTCATAGCATAGAACATAATATCAGTATTAATATTAAAGAGTCTCAAACTGCACCGATGAGCTTTTCTTTTTAGCAATTTTAATACATATGTTTTATAATGAAATAATTCTTACATGTCTACATGTAGTTTCGAGAAACACCGCCTTCAACACGATTTCAACCAAAATTCCAACTAAATGGAATAGTACAACAGTAGAAGCATAAGTACTAGAACGCTAGTGGCGCTGTAGTCAGTTAAATTATTTTGCCAAATTATGCTTCAACAAGCTTCAATTAGCCATAATTCATGCATCATGTTGTAGTGCATGTTTGGTTTCATCACCAACATCGGTTTGACACTTGTAGCACTGGTAAGTTGGCTGCCAAGTCGAAGTAACCTACATGGGAACTAAATTTTCAAACAGCTGGTTCTCAGCCGGCTTTTGGACGATTTTCACAATTATTTTACGGATGTCTTACCCATCTCATCTAGTTTCATCTAGTTTTATGTTTCTAGGGATGCTCATTTTTTCCCTAGAGGGGCGTAAGTAAGGATGGTTTTTACAAAATATAGTAAAATTTACTTTACATGACATATTTGAGTGTGAACAACACTTACAGGTTCCAAAAATGTTTTATAACACTATTGTAGCATTGACTATACTATGTATAAACAATATGTTTCTTCTGGACATCCCTAGCGACTCCAAAACAACTTCTATAAATGATGAAAGATGATATGCAAATTTTGCCGAAGAAAACTACGAAAACCCGTGCCAATGGGAACCGGTCATGTCCATGCCAGTTCGTAGAGGCCATATGAACGATATTTCACTTAGTTTTGTCTAAAGCGGATGTTCTCGATTCTCCAAACTGTTCTGTAGTTTGGATCAATTGGTCTACCAAGTCAAATGCGCTCGATAGCTATCCAAAATCGACCAGTCATGTCCAGACAAGTCCGTAGAGCTTACGCGTATGATTTGCAGCTGAAATATACCCAAACCAGATGTTCAAGGCTCTTCAAACTGTTCTGGAGATTGGATCAAATGGTCTACCAGGTCAATTGCACTCGATAGCTATCTGAAATCGACCAGTCTTGTCCATGCAAGTCCGTAGTGCCCACGCGTATGATTTGCAACACAGGTTTACCCAAACCAGATGTTCTAGGCTTTCCAATGTGTTCTGGAGTTTGGATCAAATGGTCTATCATGTCAACTGCACTCGATAGCTATTTGAAATCGATCAGTCATGCCCATACAAGCCCGTAGAGCCGACGCGTATGATTTGCAGCTCAGCTATACCCAAACCAGATGTTCTTGTCTCTACAATCTGTTTTGGAGTTTCAATACAAGTCCGTAGTGCCTACGCGTATGATATGCGTATCAGTTATATCCTAACCAGATGTTCTATGTTTTCCAAACTGTTCTGGAGTTTGGATCAATTGGTCTACCAAGTCAGCTGCGCGCGACAACTATCTCAAATCAATAAGTCAAGTCCATACTTAACCGAAGATTTCACGCATAAGATTTGTAATTTAGATATACGCACACCAGATACTCTAGGCTCTCCAATCTTTTCTGGAGCTTGTATCAATTGGTCTACGATGTCAACTGCACTCGATAGCTATCTGAGATGAACCAGTTATGGCCATACAAGTCCGTAGAGCTACCAGGTCAACAACGCTGGATGCAAATCTGACAGCAACCAATCATATTCATACAAATCCTGGAAGCACACGTGTATGATTTGAAACTCAGTTATACTCGTTTTTTTTTTTTGTTTTTCAATGAAGTTTGAATCAATTGGTCGCAAGTTCCTCCAGGAATTCCTCCGAAAGTTTTTCCGAGAATTGTTCTCAATGTTCCTGCGGAAGATTTCCCTGGAATTCCTTTGGAAATTCCTCCGGAAGTTGCTCTAGGAGTTCATCCGAAAGTTCCTCCAGGAATACCTCCGGAAAGTCCTCCAGGAATTCCTCCGGAAGTTCTTCCAAGAATTCCTCCGGAAGTTCATCCAGGAATTCTTCCGGAAGTTACTCCAGGAGGTGGATGAATTTCAACTGTAAATTTTGTAGTTCAATTTTCGGAATGGCTTTCAGTCGTGAATAATGGCGTTGACAATTTTATTTCATCACCGACGTTTCGATCCGGGGATGGGATCTTCTTCACGGCTCGATGGAAGTCAATTTGTTAATTACCGCTATATTCGTACGGAGTTTTGTCACTTTATAAGTGGAAATTGTTTCTGGCCTCATTGGACAAAATATAGCTCACTTCGAACACTTTTCGACACTAATTTTGTCACACACTATAGAGGGTTTTTTGCAGTCCGAGCATGGGTGATTACATCCCATCCCCGGATCGAAGCGTCAGCGATGAAATAAAATTGTCAACGCTATTATTTACGGCTGAAAGCCACTCTGAAACCTGAGTTACTCTAGGAATTCCTCCGGAATTTCTCCTGAAATTCCTCCGGAAGCTTTTCTGGCGAATCTCTAACATCTAAGGAAGTTCCTTTAGGAATTCTTTTGGAAATTCCTTTAGGAATTCCTCCGGAAGTTCCTCCGGAAGTTCCTCCGGAAGTTCCTCCGGAAGTTCCTCCAGGAATTCCTCCGGAAGTCCCTCCAGGAATTCCTCCGGAAGTCCCTCCAGGAATTCCTCCGGAAGTTCCTCCAGGTAGAGGTGTGCGCCGGTCCGAAAATCGACGGCGGCGGCGTTTTCGGCGTCACGCCGAAAGCCATTTTAACCGGCGGCGGCGGCGGCGTGAATCGGCGTGGTGATTTTTTTATAACGTTCTCGATTTTTTTTTCATTTTTCGGGATGATTTTATCATCAACATTTCGACATCAACGGAGGCATCTTTTTCAGATTTTTTTTTCTTTGTTAATTATTTTCAAATTTTCCACAGGAACTACTTTGCAGCTCTTTGTAATTCCCAAGGAAAATTGTTTGGAATTTCAGGGGAAAAAATTCAAAATTTGCATGAGAAACTTTTCAGAATTTGCATGAGAAATTGGTCTAAATTTTGTACTGCAGAATACTCAACAAAATATTTTGTCAAATTTACACTGAACATTTTTCGGAACATCCGCGGGAGACTCTAAGGAGTTTTTACGGGAAGCTCGCTGGAGTTTTCACCAGAATTTTTTTGCGGGAAATTTTTCAAAATGAGAAAAAAATCAATTTCAATGGAAATTGTTAGGAGTTTTCGTAGGAAATTTATTCTAATTGGCACGAGATTTCTTTTAAATTTCTATGGAAAGTTTTTCGGAATTTTCACGAGGAATTTTCCAGAATTTCCACAGGGTGACTACTACCTAGAAAAATGCTGGAATTATCAGAGAATTTCTGACACAATCAGGGAGTTTTCAAATATGAAAAAAAAATTAAACAATTTAACAATTGAACACGTATGGGTCGAATTTCCAAGATAAGTCCCCGAATGAATTCTTGGAGGAATTTCTAAAGGTAATTCAGGAGGAATTTTTGAAAAGATTTTTTTAAAGAATTCCCGCGGTAGAACATAAAGAGATTATCAAGAAAAAAAAACTAAAGGAAATTGTGAAGGATTTCTGCTTGAGGAATTTTTGGATGGAATATCGAAAGGATTTTCAAAGGTATTCCCAAAAAGAATTTTCAAAAGAATTATTCTCGAACTTATTCTTTAGAAAAAATAAAGAATTTCTCAGAAGGATTCCAAAATGAATTTATAAATAGATTCCCGAAGGAATTTCGAAAACATTTTCCGAATGTTCAAAGGAATTTGTAGAAGAGAAGCTCTCTAGAAATGACGGACAAAATTAACGGAGAAGTTACTGGAGGAATTCCTCAAAACAAATACCGAAAATAATCTCCTCTAGTAGTTCTAGAAATAATTTCCAAACAAATTCCTGAAGGAGTTTATTAAAATTTTCAAAGAAATTCGTAAAGGAATTTCCGAAGGAACCTCTAAAGGAATTTTCCTAAGAATATCCAGAACAATTCCTTAAGGTGTTTTCTAAAGTTTTCGTAAATAAATTTTCGAATGAATTCCTAAAAAAATCCCCAAGGATTTCAAAAAAAATCCGAAGCATTTTCCGAATGTATTCCCAGTACGTAAACGCTAGTAGCGCTGTAACCATTATAATTATGTTGCCATTTAAAATTATTTCGCTTCAATAAACTTAACTTGGCATATGCTATCTATCATGTTGTAGTGTATGATTAGTTGCATCAACAGCATCGGTTTGATACTTATACCACCGGTTTTTTGGCTGCAATGTTTGAGCACAATACCTTTAATAGCATAAAAGTCCCATTTGACTTTTTGTCACTTTTGAGTTAACCCAATGAAAAGGGTTTATTTCTTATGTACTTCCATAAATCATAATAAAAACTGCGATTTTGTATTGTATGTGCAAAAAATACCAAGTCATTGTTCCATATTAATAAAGACAATCAAATTTCCGAGGAATGTGCTAAAGGAACTCGTAAAAGAGTTTACAAACGAATCGTCAAATGATTTTCTGAAGGAATATCCGTACGAAGTTCTGAAGTAATTCTTGAAGAAAGTCCCAAACAAATTTCCGGAACAATTCTTGGAAAAGTTAACTAAAGTTTCTCTAAAGAAATTAATAATTAAAATCGATCGAATTTTCGAAGATATTTGAAAAGAATATCTGCAAAAATCTCCAAAGTATTTTACGAGGGATACCCTAAAAGATTTTTTTTATGGAATTCTGTAGGAAGTTCCGAAGGAATTCCTGAGGGAAATTTTTTTGAAGCAATTCTTGGAATGTCTCTTTGAAGGAATTTACTATTTCATTTCCTGGAGGAATTTTCGAAGGAATAGCTGAAGGAATTTTTGATTGAATGATTGAAGCAATTTCTGGATGAACTGATTTACGAGTCAGGGCCATAAAGAAAAACCATGCAGAAGGTGGCTGGGTTCGATTCCCGATCAGGCCTAGAAAATTTTCGGGTTGGATTTTTTTTTGACATCCCTGGGCATTTAAATTTATCATCGTTTTGGCCTCACGTTATATGAATGAAAAATGGTAACCCGGCTTAGATAAACCGTGCATTTAATAACAGTGGAAGTGCTTACTTAACACTAAACTGCGAGGTGGCAATGTGCTAGTGGGATATGCAACCTCTACTAATAAGAAAAAAAAGATGACGAAAAAAAATGTTGTGAGGCCACCAATAATTTCTTTTGAGAAACGTGTTTCGTTTGAATTGATTATTTTGCTGTAAAAATCTGTATATGGTTAATGTTCGGAAAACTTCGGAAAACCACTCACAGTTTTTTAAGTTTTTACGGAGAGGTTTTCGGAATTTCAACGGTTATTCTCAAGGAAATCATTTGTATTTTCACAAAAAATTCACTGGGGTTCCAACGTGATGATGTGGGGATCATTCGGACAATTCTACGGAAATTCGACTGATTCTTCGAAATTTCCACAGATAATTCTGCGGACTTCTTCAAATTTGAATCAGCGTGGAAAAATATAGGTCAGCGGCGTGACAAAATTTTAAACGGCGGCGCGCCGATGCAAAAATACCGGCGGCGGCGGCGTGCCAAAAACCGTCGGCGGCGGCGGCGCACACCTCTACCTACAGGAATTCCTCCAAAAGTTCCTACAGGAATTCCTCCGGAAGTTCCTTCGGAAGTTCCTCCAGGAATTCCTTTGGAAGTTCCTCCAGGAATTCCTTTAGAAGTTCCTCCAGGAATTCCTCCGGAAGTTCCTTCAGGAATTCCTCCGGAAGTTCCTTCAGGAATTCCTCCGGAAGTTCCTTCAGGAATTCCTCCGGAAGTTCCTTCAGGAATTCCTCCGGAAGTTCCTTCAGGAATTCCTCCGGAAGTTCCTTCAGGAATTCCTCCGGAAGTTCCTCCAGGAATTCCTCCGGAAGTTCCTCCAGGAATTCCTCCGGAAGTTCCTCCAGGAATTCCTCCGGAAGTTCCTCCAGGAATTCCTCCGGAATCTCCTCCAGGAATTCCTTCGGAAGTTCCTCCAGGAATTCTTCCGGAAGTTCCTCCAGGAATTCCTCCGGAAATTCCTCCAGGAATTCCTCCAGAAGTTCCTTCAGGAATTCCTCCAGAAGTTCCTCCAGGAATTCCTCCGGAAGTTCCTCCAGGAATTCCTCCGGAAGTTCCTCCAGGAATTCCTCCGGAAGTTCCTCCAGGAATTCCTCCGGAAGTTCCTCCAGGAATTCCTCCGGAAGTTCCTCTAGGAATTCCTCCGAAAGTTCCTCCAGGAATTCCTCCGGAAGTTCCTCCAGGAATTCCTCCGGAAGTTCCTCCAGGAATTCCTCCGGAAGTTCCTCCAGGAATTCCTCCGGAAGTTCCTCCAGGAATTCCTCCGGAAGTTCCTCCAGGAATTCCTCCGGAAGTTCCTCCAGGAATTCCTCCGGAAGTTCCTCCAGGAATTCCTCCAGTTCCTCCAGGAATTCCTCCGGAAGTTCCTCCAGGAATTCCTCCGGAAGTTCCTCCAGGAATTCCTCCGGAAGTTCCTCCAGGAATTCCTCCGGAAGTTCCTCCAGGAATTCCTTCGGAAGTTCCTCCAGGAATTCCTCCTGAAGTTCCTCCAGGAATTCCTCCGGAAGTTCCTCCAGGAATTCCTCCGGAAGTTCCTCCAGGAATTCCTCCGAAAGTTCCTCCAGGAATTCCTCCGTAAGTTCCTCCAGGAGTTCCTCAAGAAGTTCCTCCAGGAATTCCTCCGGAAGTTCCTCCAGGAATTCCTCCGGAAGTTCCTCCAGGAATTCCTCCGGAAGTTCCTCCAGGAATTCCTCCGGAAGTTCCTCCAGAAATTCCTCCGGAAGTTCCTCCAGGAATTCCTCCGGAAGTTCCTCCAGGAATTCCTCCGGAAGTTCCTCCAGGAATTCCTCCAGAAGTTCCTCCAGGAATTCCTCCGGAAGTTCCTCCAGGCATTCCTCCGGAAGTTCCTCCAGGCATTCCTCCGGAAGTTCCTCCAGGCATTCCTCCGGAAGTTCCTCCAGGAATTCCTCCGGAAGTTCCTCCAGGAATTCCTCCGGAAGTTCCTCCAGGAATTCCTCCGGAAGTTCCTCCAGGAATTCCTCCGGAAGTTCCTCCAGGAATTCCTCCGGAAGTTCCTCCAGGAATTCCTCCGGAAGTTCCTCCAGAAATTCCTCCGGAAGTTCCTCCAGAAATTCCTCCAGAAGTTCCTCCAGAAATTCCTCCGGAAGTTCCTCCAGGAATTCCTCCGGAAGTTCCTCCGGAAGTTCCTCCAGGAATTCCTCCGGAAGTTCCTCCAGGAATTCCTCCGGAAGTTCCTCCAGGAATTCCTCCGGAAGTTCCTCCAGGAATTCCTCCGGAAGTTCCTCCAGGAATTCCTCCGGAAGTTCCTCCAGGAATTCCTCCGGAAGTTCCTCCAGAAATTCCTCCGGAAGTTCCTCCAGAAATTCCTCCGGAAGTTCCTCCAGGAATTCCTCCGGAAGTTCCTCCGGAAGTTCCTCCAGGAATTCCTCCGGAAGTTCCTCCAGGAATTCCTCCGGAAGTTCCTCCAGGGATTCCTCCGGAAGTTCCTCCAGGAATTCCTCCGGAAGTTCCTCCAGGCATTCCTCCGGAAGTTCCTCCAGGCATTCCTCCGGAAGTTCCTCCAGGAATTCCTCCGGAAGTTCCTCCAGGCATTCCTCCGGAAGTTCCTCCAGGAATTCCTCCGGAAGTTCCTCCAGGAATTCCTCCGGAAGTTCCTCCAGGCATTCCTTCGGAAGTTCCTCCAGAAATTCCTCCGGAAGTTCCTCCAGGAATTCCTCCGGAAGTTCCTCCAGGAATTCCTCCGGAAGTTCCTCCAGGAATTCCTCCGGAAGTTCCTCCAGGAATTCCTCCGGAAGTTCCTCCAGGAATTCCTCCGGAAGTTCCTCCAGGAATTCCTCCGGAAGTTCCTCCAGGAATTCTTCCGGAAGTTCCTCCAGGAATTCCTCCGGAAGTTCCTCCAGGAATTCCTCCGGAAGTTCCTCCAGGAATTCCTCCGGAAGTTCCTCCAGGAATTCCTCCGGAAGTTCCTCCAGGAATTCTTCCAGGTATTCCTCCGGTAGTTTCTCAACAAATTCCTCCGGAAGTTCCTCTTGGAATTCCTCCGGAAGTTCCTCCTGGAATTACTCCGGAAGTTCCTCTAGGAATTCCCCCGGAAGTTCCTCTAGCAATTTCTCCGGAAGTTACTCTAGGAATTCCTCCGGAAGTTCCTCTTGGAATTTCTCCGGAAGTTCCTCTAGGAATTCCTCTGGAAGTTCCTCTAGGAATTTCTCCGAAAGTTTTTCTAGGAATTCCTCAGGAAGCTCCTCCAGGAATTTCTCCGGAAGTTCCTCTAGAAATTCCTCCGGAAGTTCCTCCAAGAATTCCTCTGGAAGTTCCTCTTGGGATTCCTCCGGAAGTTCTTCTAGGAATTCCTCTGGAAGTTCCTCCAGGATTTCCTCCGGAAGATCCTCTAGAATTCCTCCGGTAGTTCCTCTAGGAATTCCTCCAGAAGTTTCTCTAGGAATTCCTCCGGAAGTTCCTCCAGGAATTCCTCCGAAAGTTCCTCTAGGAATTCCTCCGGAAGTTCCTCCAGGAATTCCTCCGGAAGTTCCTATAGAAATTCCTCCGGAAGTTCCTCTAGGAATTCCTCAGGAAGTTCCTATAGGAATTCCTCCGGAAGTTCCTCTAGAAATTCCTCCGGAATTTCCTCTAGGAATTCCTCCGGAAGTTCCTCCAGGAATTCCTCCGGAAGTTCCACCAGGAATTCCTCCGGAAGTTCCTCCAGAAATTCCTCCGGAAGTTCCTCCAGGAATTCCTCCGGAAGTTATTGCAGAAATGCCGCGAATACAACGTGCCTACGCATCATCTATTCATTGACTCCAAAGCCGCATATGATACAAGATACAATCGATCGGGACCAGCTATGGCAGCTAATGCACGAACACGGATTTCCGGATAAAGGGGTAATACGAAGAGCAGGTATTAACACGAGTGGTACAATTTTCAATAAGTCCGTCCAGCTATTTGGCTCCTTCGACGACATAGATATTATGGCACGTAACTTTGAGAAGATGGAGGAAGCCTACATCAGACTGAAGAGGGAAGCTAAGCGGATCGGACTAGTCATCATCACGTCGAAGACGAAGTACATGGTAGGAAGAGGTTCAAGAGAAGACAATGTGAGCCACCCACCGCGAGTTTGCATCGGTGGTGACGAAATCGAGGTGGTAGAAGAATTTGTGTACATGGGCTCACTGGTGACTGCCAAAAATGATAGAAGCAGAGAAATTCGGAGACGCATAGTGGCTGGAAATACGTACGAATAGAGTTCGCCGCCGTACCAAACTGACAATCTACAGAACGCTCATTAGACCGGTAGTCCTCTACGGACATGAGACCTGAACGTAGAACCTCGTGGAGGACCAACGCGCACTTGGAGTTTTCGAAAGGAAAGTGCTGCGTACCATCTATGGTGGGGTGCAGATGACGGACGGTACGTGGAGGAGGCGAATGAACCACGAGTTGCATGAGCTGCTGGGAGAACCATCCATCGTTCACACAGCGAAAATCGGACGATTGCGGTGGGCCGAGCACGTAGCTAGAATGTCGGACAGTAACCCGGTGAAAATGGTTCTCGATATCGATCCGACGGGCACAAGAAGGCGAGATGCGCAGCGGGCAAGGTGGATCGATCAGGTGGAAGATGACTTGCGGACCCTCCGTATAGACTGCGTGGTTGGCGACGTGTAGTCGAGTCGAGTCAAGTGCGAGACACTGAAGACGACCTTACTGTTGAGGTCGAAATATGTACAATCAAGTGGTAGAATTAAATGGTAAGGTACAAACTCGTCTGATGACAAGTGATAATATCAATGTCAATAAAGAGACACAAACTGCACCGATGAGTTTTTTGTTTAGAAATTTTAATAAATATGTTTTATAATCAAATAATTCTTACATGTATACATGTAGTTTCAAGAAACGCCGTCTTCAACACGATTTCAACCAAAATTCCAACTAAATGGAATAGTACAACTCGTCTTATGACAAGTAAAAACATTCCACTAAAAGCTTAAAATAATTTTCGTATCAAAATTCCCGCTTGTCGGAATCATTTGATTGTCCTACATCCACAACGGGACAGCGGTATCTGAACCTGGAACTGCAAAGGACGCCGACTGTAAAATAACAACCAAATGTCAACAATAACCATTATGGCTACCGAATTCCGAAAACCAACATCCCGTAGCAGCGGGCGTCCATCCAGCCAATTGTTGGCAGCTTCTTTACTGTTGTATTGCACAATAAACTCCAATAAACGGTCACAGCAAGCTGCCCGTACCTAATAAAAGAAATACACACAACCTCTTTGGGTTTTCTTTCATCCTGTTCCGACCGACCCGACCCGTTGGTTGGAATAAACCGGGGTAAGTAGATCTGATTTCTTTTCTGAGCAATAATGTCTACGCACCTTCTATTTATCGACGCGGTTTGTGTTGACTTAGGGTAAGACGGTATAATGCGCCCCACCTGGCCAAAACGCCCCACTTTGATTTCTAGAAAACTATAACTAACTAAGGGTCAAATTCAGTTGGTACCTATAAATATTTGTAAAACCATCATCCTATGTGAATATGGGAATATTTTTGTATTACTTAATGAAAATATTTGCAAAATACAAAAAGTCACAGTTTTGATGTAACTTTTAATGTTTGTTTGCTGAACATTCTGGAGCGACTCTGGCATACTGTCCACAAAACTTACACTGGAACACTCAGTTGGGCAACAAAATTACTTTTCTCAGTGGTTAATATGATATAAAATTGCTTCCATCTTCAAAATGTAACGGTTTCCGAAAATATGTTTCACTGGTCAAAATGCCCCAGTGTAGACAGGACGATACGCCCTTACAAACTGGACACAAGGGCAGCGATCCTGCAGCAGTTGCTTCCAAATTGTATGGAAAATATTGAAATGTAATTCTTACCTGGTTGGATGGACCTATGTTGGTTTTTAATGTCAAGCGCATGAGGATTTGTAGCCTTTTATTATGGGATTGATAAAATACTAATGAAGGGCTATTAAATGATTTTGGTTGAGGTGGGGCGTATTGCTCAGGCACTTTTTAAATTTCATTTTTTTCACGACTTTTCAAAAAAGCTTTATTACGTGTTATCTGTAATATTTTTAGGTGACTACTCACGGGCAATGCATTTGTGACTTCCTGCACTACCAAATAACACAAAGTTTGCATAAATAGCGTCGAAAAGTAAAACAGTTACCAAGGAGTTGCCGTAGGGGGGGCATATTATACCGTCTTACCCTACGAGTAGATTTCCTCATTCTTAGGATAGGATATTTCTATTCTTCGTGACACAGTATACTGTTAACAATCACTAAATAAATATATGCATTTCCAACATAACACTCAATTAAACTGACAAGCTTAATCGATTAGAAATGTTGTAAGTTGTACCACTTTGTAATGCACAAAATGCATATGATTTTGTTTTGTTATTTACCGTTTATTGATGTCTTTCAATTTCAAATAATTTTTGCTGTGTATCAACACGTTCCTATCGAACACGTCGAAGGACCTCTCATCGGCAAACGGTCCAAAAGTAGCACCCTTAATCTGTAAGCGTTTCTGCGAAATGAAACACTAGTTTTGTCGGTCTGCTATCGATTTGTCCTGAGCTCTGACATCATTTTTGGTGTCGGTGTTCCTTTTTACGGCAACCTGTCACACTTGTCCCTATCGCTACAAGTCGCATGTACGCACATTCGGTTCGTTAGAGCTGGACTGGAACCAGTCAGTCAGTGCAACTGGTGCAACTGGTCCATGGGAAAATGTCGCCTTCTGGAATTGGATGCGGAAAGCGAGCGCAGCGAATTGTGCCAAGACAAAGGAGAATTGTCAACAAGTCATAAAATATGTGGCAACCTGGGGCGCTTTCATCGGTGCCGCAACCTTTGAAAGTCTGTTGGCCATTTCGGGACGGTTACTTGTCTAAAGTTGCTGAGCGGTTTTTGGAAGGTCCTATTCAGAATGTTGCCATTTTTATGTAACGAACATGGAAACAATGATTTTGACTTGATACATTAATTTACATCATCTGCATCATATTGTATAGGTTGAAGGCCAGAAATAACCAACAACAAACGCGTAAAAAGCGATAGTTTTGTTAGTAATTTTAGTTATTTTAATGCCAATCGCTTATTCTATTGTTGGCACTAATGCGGTGCTGGCTGAAGACGTCCAAAATACTAAGCCGTCAATATTGTTCAAAATGCTACCTGTTCGATTATTATGCTCATTACAAGCATCTTTATAACCCTCTATTAGACGACCCATCCACGCGCCCTCTTCAGTTTCGCTTCCTCCACAGGGTATTTTGTTTTTGCTTCGCTTCCACTCCCATCCCGGACCAACCCAAGCGCGACGTTCAACGATCCATCCAGCGCGGAGTGAATGGAAAGATCACATTCCACAAACCGACCGCAAGTCCCCATTGAGTGAAGGGATGCTTAACTAAATTGTTTCGATATGTACTATTAAGCTCTCTGATGCGCTGGTAATGAGGAACTCCTTCCTTTTCTTAGGACTCCGCCACCACCGCCGGAGATTGATGCACCACAAAGGGGTTTGATTTCTTCCCAGAGAGTTCACTGGTCACACATACGCTTATTTTAGGGGTGGGAAGGAGGAGGCCTCGGCTCGATGGAGTGGCAAATCGATTCCTCCTCGGGTTCGGGGTGTCGTCCTATGTACGACGAGATGTAGACATCGGGTTCGGCCGGCGCGCTGACTGTGTTGAATGAAATTCCGACCCTCGTGGCCGCCCATTGTCTCGTCCCACTCACTTTCGCACACAAAGAGAAAGATCCGCATGTGAAGCAGCTCGCCGCGTCGTTGACTCTATTTAGTGCGAGCGAGTGTGGTGGCAGCAGAGCTGAAAAAGGGGGCAGACATTTTCTACCGAAAACCACCAAAACTTTCCAGCCCTCCTTCCTTCCTTCGGCTTTGGCTGCTCGCTCGTTGAAGGAGTCCGGCAACCACGACCACTAATATGCGCATTGTGCTTTCTGTTGTGCACTCAAGTACAAACAAGAGGGAAAAAGGGGGGACGGGCGATCCGCAAATCGGCGAAGGGTGCGGAGTAAATCACTGACTGACGAAGCTCTCCGTCCCATCCTCCCGTAATGGTGCGGTTGTTCGGGCTCACGTAGCCGGGTGTTTGTTCTTCTTTTCCTCTACGCGTGAGTGCTCCACAACCATACTCCTATTAGAGATGTCGTAAAATCCCGATTAATCGATTAGTTACTAATCGATTACTCTTGATTCTTGTCGATTATTGAATCGATTAATCATTGTATAGTAATCGATTCAAAATTAATCGATTATCACAACGTTGAATCGATTAATCGAAATAATCAATTAATTTTCGACATCCTTATGATGTCGTAAAATTCTGATTAATCGATTAGTAACTAATCGATTACTCACGATTCCTCTCGATTATTGAATTGATTAATCGTTGGGTAATAATCGATTCAAAATTAATCGATTATCACAACGATGAATCGATTAATCGTAGTAATCGATTACTTTGCGACATCTCTAACTCCTATCACAAAAGATTCGGAAGACGATGAGGTTTTCAACATTTTCATCACTATCAATTCAATAGTAATTTTCCAACGGAAAATTATAACTATTATCGTCCCTAATGTGGGAGCCACCGAAGTAACGGATGAGAACAAGCTTGCCCGCGGTGCAAGGTGAGTTTTCATTCCTATCGGTATAGTGTAGAGTTTACGGCAACGAAGTACAATTTAGAGATTTTATAGGTTTTACAAGTTTATGAAGAACCATAATTTATCAAAGAGTTAGGCCATCTTTAGTAGAGTTATAAATTGTATCGAGCTTTTTACTTTCTAGTCATATTTTTTTCTTTATTAACGTGATTTTCTCAGGAAAGAGAAGTTCATCACTTCCTCTAGTTATAATCTTGACGAGGGATAATTCAAACTTGACAGATACCGAAATCCATACAGCATCGAAACCCATCCATCTCAAGAGATATCAATAAATTAAAGGGGATTTGAAGTGATTATTTACAAACAATTTTTCTTATCCTGTTCATATACTGTACAGTAAGCTTTTAGGGCCATTGAGATGAAAAGTAGGCTTCGAAATTAAAAAACATAAGCCTAAAACAAATCGCCACCCAACGTATATTGACAGTTTATAAGGTATGCCAGATTTTTGTGTGTCGTACACAAAAATACTAACACAAACAGAATAGTTATGAAAATTTTCTTGGTTTGTTCGGAAATCCGGAGAAAAACAGTTTTTTGTTAATTTTCACGCGAAGTTGGTGTTATTCATTCATTTTTAACCGTTGAATTGCAAATATTGAGTTAAGCGGTGGTGACTTTATACCGGGTTTGAAACGGAAAGCGGTCCGATTTCGGTCATTAAAATGTCCAAGTATCACGTTCCGAAGTGCAACAGTAAGATTAGTCATAATAAAACTAATCCACCGATTTCTAGTGATCCGATAACATTCCATCGGTTTCCGTCGAATGAAGCGCTGAAAAAACAGTGGTTGAAATTTCTGTGACAGAACTTGAAAACAAATACCCATAATTTGTTTATTTGTTGCAAGCACTTCAATGTATCGGATTTCATTGATCCTACTCTCCCACTATCGCCAGAACAGCGGAGGCGGCTTAAGGCAGGAGGTTTGTATTCATAAATATTGCACTAGAAACTGAAAACATATAATTTTTTAATTTTAGCTATTCCAAGCGTTCGAAATCCTCAAGATTCAAACACATCTAAACATCAGCGAGGTCAGAAGAATGCCTGCGCGCGCATAGGATGCGGTGGTCAATCCGCGAGTCAATGTGGTAACGACTCCTGTGTATCTGAGACTGTGTATCTATAGATGATTCCGGGCATTATTCCAGTGGTGGGTTTGCATCAGATGCGACGCTAGAAATGACAACATGCGAAGCAAGCGTGATGAAAATACGGATCCAATGAATCGCCTGCTTTGAGCGTGCTTACAGCGGCACACTAGGAGTTAACTTTCTGAAATCAGTATGGCGAAAGGCATCTATAGGTTCGATTTCTCAAAATAAGCACCTTGATAGAAAAATATTTGGTAGGCGTAGTAGCAGACACAATCCTTCATAACCGGTACACCCTAGTTTTTCATGAAAAGTTCCGAATTGTGAGAAAACCCGCGTTAGATGTCTTTCGCCATACAAATTTTCGGGCGGTTAACTCATGCGGGCTATTTGCGCATATACGATAGCGTCTGGATGTGGGAGCGACGGGTAGAATATCAGCCACTGCCAATAATTCATTGCTAGAGGAGCAGCTACGGAAGAGAAATCAAACAATATCGGTTTTGCAGGAGCAAAACGCGTTGCTGATTTAGAGAAGCTGAGTCTTGACTTGAAAGACGTTCAAGAAAATCAGATTAGTGCAAAATCTCGAGAAATGTTGTCATCAAAGTTGACCAAAAATCAGACGGATTTGTTGTTGGGCATTTTAACTGGAGTAGTGAGGAGTTATCCAGAGGGTTTACTTTGCGATTTTTCGGTTTGCCTGGTTATGAGTATTTGACCAAAAATCTTGGCATGCCGTTTCCTCGATCGAGTTGCCTTCGACAGTATGCATCCAAAATGGATATGCGGCAGGGATTTTTGAACGAAGTGTTGCAGATGCTAAAAGCAAAATCAGAAAGCATTTCCGAATTAGAAAAAGTTTGTGTGCTCCTCTACGATGAGAAGTCAGTAAGTGAAGTGTATGAGTACGATCGAAAACATGATGATGTTCTGGGCCCTCATACCAAAGTTTTATAGTTATACAACAAGAAGTTATATTTTTATGTTTTTTCAGCCAATTTTTCAATAATATCGTATTCAATTATATTCCTTTGATGTCTCGATGACAAAGCGCTTGCTGCTAGAGGCTGTCAGCTAATCGTATGAAGCTGGGGTCGAAGTCGTAGCTGCCGTGTCAGATTGCGGTGGGGGAAACACTGGTATCTGGTTAGATGTCAATTTGGAATCTCAAAGAACATTTATTATTCATCCACAAACGCACCGGAAGCTGTATCTGTTTGCGGACGCTCCGCATGTTTTGAAGTTAACCCGAAACTGGCTTATAGACACTGAATTCTCATTATCCGACGGGACAGTGATCAAACATACACTTCTATGGAGCTTGATAGCCAAAGGTTCTACAGAAATTTCGGACACTTATTTTCTTAAAGAAGAGCACCTGACGTGTCAGAGGAGTCAACGGCAAAATGTTGGATGGGCTGCTAAGCTCTTATCTCGGAAATGCGCCGTGGCACTTCAACGAAGAGTTGGTACTGCTGAGGCCAAACAGTTAGCAGATTTCATTCTTATCGTAAACAACTGGTGAGATATTATGAATTCACGTTGCCCGAAAGAAAGTCAGGTTTTGAAAAGACCATATGGATTGAACCGTCGAGAGCAAGATGAGGTGCTGGATCTAATGACGGAGCTCAAGAATACTGCTTTTCCGATGAATTAATTGAGCATGCAGGTATATTTAAATTTGTTTATAGCTGTTTCGACTTTAAAAAAATGTTCTAATGAAATTCAGGAAAATCCTAAAAGTTAAAATATTATAGGGAAATTGTTCCCATCTTCATCTCAGTGTAACGAAATCATCTCATCTTGATACAGAGAAATAAAGCGCCATTTGCGTCAGCTTTTTTGTTAACATGTGTGTATCACCACCGAATAAAAAATCACAAAAATAATGATCTAATCAATTTCCTTTATAGAATAAACATGAGAGCTATGAGATGAAGAACTGAAACAGTTTTCTCAAACTAACTCGTATGTATCACTAATTAAATATAACTTTTTATTTTCTTTTCAACAGCTTTTTCAAAAGGCCATTTTAAGACAAAGTTTTGATTGTCTGCAAAGTGTATATAGACAGTAGACACTTAATATATTTGTTACATTTGGCTTGAAGGCCTTCAATGTGAATTTTAAAAGTTAACTTTTGGTATAGCAGAAGTCCTAAATATTTTGCTTTGCTAGACCAATGAATCGCCTGCTTTGAGCGTAATTACAGCGGCACACTAGGAGTTATCTTTCTGAAATCAGTATGGCATCTATGATCGATTTCTCAAAACTAAGACCTTCATCGAAAAATATTTGATAGGCGTAGTAGCGGACACCTTCATGCATAACCGGTACCTAAAAGTTTTTCATAAAAAGTTCATAATTTTGAGACAACCCGCGTTAGATGTCTTTCGCCATACAAATTTCTGGCGGTTAACTCATGCTGGCTATTTGCGCATATACGATAGCGCCTGGATGTGGAAGCGGCGGGTAGAAAACCAGCCACTGCCAATAATTCATTAATTGGAACCCCATACATAGTGACAATATGTCTGCTAGAAGATTTGAAATAAGAAGCTCTCGGCTTATGTGGGAATGCTGAGTTTTGGAAGCATTCGGGGAAATTTTTAAATTTTTGCAAGTAAGTGGTGAAAATATCCAAACTTTTGCAATCTAATACAAATGACACGAAGGTTTCTGCCCTTTGGCTGAGGCAGTGTTGTACAATGTCATTTGCATTCGTTTGTATAATTTTCCCAGAACTTTTTTCAGTAGTTGGCTATCAACTATCAAGTATGACGAACTTATAGCGCTTAAATGTAGCTACATCTTTGTCTAACAAGACATTGCTGTAAATATGTAAACTGGGGTGTGGGGGGAAAATTGTCATTCAAATGACATTATGTCAAATGACTCGTGACATTTTAGAGAGATTTCACTCTCTAGCCTCAGATGTTATATTTAGAGCAATGTACCCTTGGACAAAAATATAGCACTACTCAAGCGTTATACGTTCTAAAATTATAAAGTAAATTTGGTTTCTGAAGAAAGTTATGAACAAATTAGTCAAATGACATGCAGATAACATTTTACAAGCCTGGCTGAGAGGCCCGTGTCATCAGCAAACAAAGATTTGTGACACCCTGGTGGTAAAACAGGTAAGTCAGAAGTAAAATTGTTATACCATATGGGACCCAGTATGCTGCCTTGGGGAACACCAGCACTTACAGGTATTATTATTTATTTATTCAGACTAAGGCCGAAGTGGCCTGTGCGGTATAAAAGAGTCTTCTCCATTCGGCTCGGTCCATGGCTACACGTCGCCAACCACGCAGTCTACGGAGGTTCCGCAAGTCATCTTCCACCTGATCGATTCACCTTGCCTGCTGCGCACCTCGTCCTCTTGTGCCCATCGGATTGTTGTCGAAAACCATGTTCACCGGGTTACTGTCCGACATTCTGGCTACGTGCCCGGCCCACCGCAGTCGTCCGATTTTCGCGGTGTGAACGATGGATGGTTCTCCCAACAGCTGATGCAACTCGTGGTTCATTCGCCATCTGCACCCCACCATAGATGGTACGCAGCACTTTCCTTTCGAAAACTCCAAGTGCGCGTTGGTCCTCCACGAGCATCGTCCAGGTCTCGTGTCCGTAGAGGACTACCGGTGAGCGTTTTGTAGATTGTCAGTTTGGTACGGCGGCGAACTCTATTCGATCGGAGCGTCTTGCGGAGTCCAAAGTATGTACGATTTCCAACCACTATGCGTCTCCGAATTTCTCTGCTGGTATCATTTTCGGCAGTCACCAGTGAGCCCAAGTACACAAATTCTTCTACCACCTCGATTTCGTCACCACCGATGCAAACTCGCGGTGGGTGGCTCACATTGTCTTCTCTTGAACCTCTTCCGATGATGTACTTTGTTTTCGACGTGTTGATGACTAGTCCGATCCGCTTGGCTTCCCTCTTCAGTCTGATGTAGGCTTCCTCCATCTTCTCAAAGTTACGTGCCATAATATCTATGTCGTCGGCGAAGCCAAATAGCTGGACGGACTTATTGAAAATTGTACCACTCGTGTTAATCCCTGCTCTTCGTAATGTTTCGTCCCTGCTCCAAAGCGATGTTTCGAAGGGACTCGAGATTGCCCCTGAAACTCGAACTACGCACATCACCCAATCCACCGTCGCTTTGATCAACCGTGTCAGTTTATCCGGAAATCCGTTTTCGTGCATTAGCTGCCATAGCTGGTCCTGATGGATTGCATCATATGCGGCTTTGAAGTCGATAAATAGATGATGTGGGAACGTTGTATTCGCGGCATTTCTGCAGTACTTGGCGAATGGCGAACACCTGGTCCGTGGTGGAGCGTTCGCCCATAACACCCGCCTGGTACTGCCCCACGAATTCCCTTGCAATTGGTGCTAGTCGACGGCATAAAATTTGGGTACCTTGTAGGCGGCGTTCAGCAATGTGATTGCGCGGTAGTTGCTACAATCTAGCTTATTGCCCTTTTTGTAGATGGGACACACGACACCTTCCATCCACTCCTGCGGCAAAACCTTATCCTCCCAAAATCTTAATTAAACAGTGCAGCGCTCTAGCCAGTGCCTCACCACCGTGTTTAAACAGCTCCTCTTGAAGTTGGTCAACCCCAGGGGCTTTGTTGTTCTTCAACCGGCCAATCTCCTCCTGGATTTCCTGCAGATCCGGAGCCGGTAGAATTATATCCTGCGCGCGTTCCCCCAGGTCCATCACCATACCGCCATCTTCGCTCTTACAGGTAATCTACCAGATTTCGAGTTCTGATAGTTTACCTGCAGTGAGCGACCTGATAAATAATTTTGGATCAGTTTAATAATGTACAGAGGAAAATTAAAATTCATCAAGTTTACAATCAAACCTTCATGCCAAACACTGTCAAATGCTTTCTCTATATCAAGAAGAGCAACTCCAGTCGAATATCCTTCAGATTTGTTGAGCCGAATTAAATTCGTAACTTTTAATAACTGATGAGTTGTTGAATGCCCCTGGCGAAAACCAAATTGCTCATCAGCAAAAATAGAATTGTCATTAATATGAACCATCATTCTATTTAAAATAATCTTTTCAAACAGTTTGCTTATTGAAGAAAGCAAACTGATTGGGCAATAACTAGAAGCCTCAGCTGGATTTTTGTCCGGCTTCAAAATAGGAACAACTTTGGCGTTTTTCCATTTATCTGGGAAGTATGCCAATTGAAAACATTTGTTAAATATATTAACCAAAAAGGATAAAGAGCTCTCAGGAAGCTTTTTGATAAGTATGTAGAAAATACCATCATCACCCTGGCTTTCATATTTTTAAATTTTCTAGTAATAGATCTCACTTCATCCAAATTAGTTCCCAACGAAGGGTCAAAAGCATTCTCTTGATTGAGAATTTCTTCGAAGCTCCGTGTAACCTGATCCTCAATTGGACTAGTGAGACCTAGACTAAAATTATGGGCACTCTCGAACTGCTGAGCAAGTTTTTGAGCCTTTTCGCCATTTGTTAATAAAATTTTATTTCCCTCTTTAAGCGCTGGAATTGGCTTTTGAGGTTTTTTTTTAAGAATTTTCGTTAATTTCCAAAAGGGTTTCGAACTGGGATCCAACTTCGAGACATTATTCTCAAAGTTGGTATTTCTCAGAATAGCGAAACGTTTTTTAATTTCATTTTGCAAATCTCGCCAAATAACTTTCAACGCGGGATCGCGAGTTCTTTGGTATTGCCTTCGCCACACATTTTTGAGACGGATCAGTAGTGAAGATCGTCGTCAATAATAATGAAGGGAGTTGAATTTAATTTCACATTTAGGAACTGCAATACCTCTGCCTTCGACAATAAAATTTGTCAAAGATACGAGAGCATTATCAATGTCACTTTTGGTATCGAGAGGAATATCAACATCAAAATTCCTATCGATATACGTTTTATATAAATCCCAATCAGCTCTATGATAATTAAAAGTAGAGTTGATTGGATTGTTAATGGCTTCTTGTGAGATTTCAAACTTCACAGGAAGGTGACCAGAGTCAAAGTCAGCTGACTTGAATCCGTTAATCTAAATCAATTGTAGAAAGATTTCGACTGGAAGAAAAATAAGTTGGTCCTTTGGGATATTGAATAGTATAATATCCCGCAGAACAATCTTCAAATAAAATTTTACCATTGGAATTGCTTTCAACATTATTTCATGAAAGGTGTTTGTCATTGAAGTCACCAATTAATTTTTTGATTTGTTGCGAGTTAGAATTTGAAGATCAGCTCTCAACAAATTCTTTTGCTGCCTATTGCACTTGAAAGGCAAGTAGGCAGTAATAAAAAAGAATTGTCCAAAATTTGTTTCACCAAGGTTTCGAAAACTTTGGTTTCAAATGAAAAATATAAATTATGTTTGATACGTCTGTCAATGACAAGAGTCTAGGTATTAAATATGTTTCAGTTATAATGGCAATATGCACAGAAATGAAACTTTGCCTGCCTGCAGCGATGCTTGCATAGGAAGGCATGTTTGAGAAATGAGAATTCGACGAACTGTTCGTTACTCAGTGAGAGGTAGGAGCAAAATTTATTCTTTGATTGTGGTGGTTAGTGGCTTCCTACTAAACGCTAAGGCACACTCTGTGCTTATGAAGTGGGAGCCTATAAATGAAAGGATAATCGTTGCGAGATTTAGAACACGGATCCGAAACCTTACTAGATTCCAATGTTATGCGCCAACCGATGCTGCCGATCTGCAAGACAAAGAGAACTTCTACAGTCAACTCAATGCCGTCGTAGATAGAATTCCGAAGGGTGATATCAAGATCTGTTTGGGCGACTTCAATACACCCGATTCTTTTTTTACACGGGGGATGCGTTCCGTGTAAAAAAGTTTTCAGTTCAAAATTCGAAAATCCGTGTAAAAAAAGTTTTATGATTTCTCGACGAATCATGCAAAATGGAGCAACTTTGCAAAAATTTTGTATGGGATTTTTTTACACGGCCGTGTAAAAAAAATCCGTGTAAAAACAGAATCGGGTGTATGAAGATCGGATCCGACAACTCGAACCTTGAGCGCATTATGGGACGCCATGGTCTCGGAGAAATGAGCGAAAACGGAGAGCTGTTCGCAGAATTTTGTGATATTACACGCTAACTTTCACTTACTCAGTGACTGAGTAAAATTGTATTGCCCTCTCTTTTCTTCTCACGGAAATTTTACTCAGTTTCCGCCAAAAGCAGGACAACTCATAGCTATGAGTAGTCCCGCTTTTGACAGAAACTGAGTAAAATTTCCATGAGAAAAAAAGAGATAGCAATACAATTTTACTCAGTCTCTGAATAAGTGAAAGTTAGAGTGTAACGACATGATGATCGGTGGTTCGCTCTTCCCTCATCGACCGGTTCACAAGGTTACGTGGGTCTCCCGTGACGGCTTTACAGAAAATCAAATCGACCACATCTGCATCAGCCGAAAATGGAAACGGAGCCTTCTTGATGTACGGAATAAACGTAGTGCCGATATCGCGTCTGATCATCACCTCCTCATCGGTAAAATACGCCTGCGCATTGCGCGGATTCGTCGGCAGGAGGAAAGAGTTGGACGACGATTCAACACACGCCGACTGAAAGATGCCACGGTGAAACGGTCCTTCGTTGAAGAACTGGAGACGCGTGCTGCAAATATTCCGGAAGGTGGCAGCGTGGAAGACCAATGTACCGCCATCAAGAATGCCTTCATCGCCACCAGCGTCACCAATCTGGGCAAACTGCGCACCCAGAGAAAACAATGGATCACCGATGAGACCTGGAGGAAGATAGAGAAGCGAAGAGAAGCCAAAGCCGCGATAGAGCGATCAAAAACCAGAGGAGCCAAAGTCTTAGCCCGTCAACGATACGCGGCTCTTGAGAAGGTAGTAAAAAGCTTATGTCGACGGGACAAGCGAGCATGGGCAGACTCTCTGGCCGACGAAGGAGAGAGAGCCGCCGCAACCAAGTACATTCGCTTCCTCTACGATATCTTAAGACGCTTAAGCGGGGCGAAGATGAATGCAACGATGCCTGTGAGGAACGCGAATGATCAGTTATTGATCGACCCAACTGACCAGCTGAAATGCTGGTTCGAGCACTTCGAACAACTTTTTCAAGTGCATGATCTGCCTAGGATCCGACGTATAACATGTGTCAATACCGAAGCTCCATCACTGCTAGAGATTCAAACAGCCATAAAAAGCATGAAATTGAATAAAGCCCCAGGGGTCGATCGCATATCAGCCGAGATGCTCAAACGTGACCCCATGACATCCGCTCAACCACTGCATCGTTTATTTCGTAATATCTGGAACTTTCCCGGTCGACTGGATCTAAGATATCTTAGTGAAGGTGCCCAAAAAGCGTGACCTAACTGTATGCGATAACTGGCGAGGCATTATGTTGCTGTGTACCGTTCTCAAAGTTTTATGAAAAACTATCCTAGCCCGGATCCAGGAGAAGATCGATGCGACTCTCTGGCGGACCTGTGTGGACCATATTGTTACGCTCCGTAACCTTCTGGAGCAGGTCAACGAATTCCAAGAGTCCCTTTACTTGGTATTCATTGACTACGAAAAAGCTTTCGACCGTCTCAATCACGAGAATATTTGGGGCGCCCTGAGACGCAAGGGGTTCCGAGAAAATCATCAGCCTCATCGAAGCACAGTACAAAGGCCTTTTCGTGTAGAGTGCTGCATAATGAGGTCTTGTCCGACCCTATCCGGTTCGTAGCTGATGTGAGGCAAGGATGTATTCTATCACCGTTACTGTTTCCTCATCGTAATCGACGAGATTCTGGTAGGTGCGATTGACCGTGAACCAAACCGCGGGCTATTATGACAGCCTATAACCATGGAGCACCTAAACGACTTCGGATTGGCTGATGGCTCCTCGTTCTGATATGCAGAGTAAGCTTAACGACCTTGTCGAGCGCATCTCTTTGGCAGGCTTAGTCTTCAACGACAACAAAACCAAATCGTTAGTTGTGAACATGACGACCTATTCCAGCATCTCAGTAGCCGGTCAATAAGTAGAGAATGCTGGATGCTTCCAATATCTTGATAGCCGAATGGCGTCAGACAGGGTACCAAGATCGACATAGGCGCACGGATCAAGAAAGCAAGGGCTGCCTTTGCGAGTTTAAGAAATATCTGGAAAAACATGCAGATAAGTGAACGCACCAAAATACGAATTTTCAACTCTAACGTGAAATCTGTGCTGTTATACGCTAGCGAAACATGGTGTGTATCAGTGGAGAACACTCAACGGCTACAGGTGTTCGTCAACAGATGCCTGCGGTATATAATTCGGGCCTGGTGGCCTCACAACTGGATCTCAAACAACGAGCTCCATCGGCGTTGTCACCAGAGGCCGATAGCAACAGAAATTCAGGATCGGGAGTGGGGCTGGGTCGGCCACATTTTACGTAGGAGCGGAAACGAAATCCGTAAACAAACATCAGACTGGAACCCAGCAGGACATCGCAGCAGAGGCTCTTGGCGGCGAAGCCTCAATATATAAATAAAAGAAGTCGGCCGAAATTTAACCTGGCAACAGGTTAAAGCAATAGCTGGGCAACGCTCAGGATGTAGATCTTTCAAGTCGGCCCTTTGCACCACCGGAGGTGTACAGGATCCATAAGTAAGTAAGTAAGGTGCGGTAAGAGTGCGTTTTTCACTTGTCTTGCAATAAGGGTTCTACTAAACAGAATTTCAATAATTTCAATTTTTTTTACTGGGTAACATATAGGAAGAGTATATGAATCATCGACACTGATTTGATATGCGGAAGCTTGCTTCATAAGGGCCATAATGCTCTTGCCCCACTCTACTGTTCTCCATATACTTCTACAACAGTGAGGCAGAATTCCTTTACAGCTTGATTTGCGGTTGATTACCCGATCTGAATATAATCGTCAGTAGCGTCCGAAGCAGTTCCATATGCAAGCTGACGTACTGCTGATGCACATTTCTGCATACCGCTCAATCCTGGCTTTCCGGCAGCGTCACATTTCAGCCTAAAATAGGCATTACGAGTGGTTCAATCGTCGAGCACACGCAAAACATCTCCTTCGGCATCCGGAATCTTCGCTCGAACAAATGATCTGTATACATGGATGTCGATGAGAAATAGTGGTTGAAGATCAACTCGTGTCCCAGAGTAAAGTTTCGTGCAATATTACGGCGACCAGGTATAGAACCCTGACGTCGTTTGTTGTTGTCACAGTCTCCTATAAACAAAAAAAAAACTCTTGATTAGAAAAAAATGAAAAATAAACATATAAAGTGAATAAATGAAATTGATATCTACCTTCAATCAGTTGGAAAATGAAGTCGAATTCCGACGTGTCTTCGAAATCGTTCATTACAAATTCATACCATTCGTCAGTCATTTTCTTTATAATTTTCACAATAAATTACGTAAATTACAGGACCACGCGACTTTTGTTGACACTCTTGTTTTCGGTAATAAACACTTCAAGCGGATAATGTTCGTTAACAGGTTAACACAAACAAATTCAATCTTTCCGAATCATAACAATATTTAAAACTGCTGCTGAAGACATGGTCTGTTTGTTATATATTTGAACAGCGAAAAAAATATAACTTTACGAAAAAATGAAACTATAACTACATCGCTACTAAAGATGCCGTAAGAGCTTTTCCATATCCTGGAAAATTTTCCCGGTTTCCAATGATTAAAGTCTCCGTCAATGTGTACTTTAACTTTACGTGGAAGTTCCGATAAGATTTCTTCTGCAGTTTTTGAAATGCTTTTATAAGTTGTTGTTTGCGCATTTTCCGGTGGAAAATACACAGAGGAATGAACATAGGTTTCGCCTGCAACGTTAGATTTCACCCAAACATACTCAAAGTTTCCATGGTTTTGGTAGTTTTTTATTCCTGAATCAAAATTTGTAGAGATTGTGATTAGAGCTTCACCGACAGGCTTTTTTTAGATTCTGAGAAATCGCAATCGTCCCTGAATTCATTAAGGCTGCTTCCAAAAAGTTCTTCACTATTCACGCTTTCATCCCAGTTGCCAAAATAACCGAGAAGGATGAGCTTAAAATGTTATTATGCATTTCTTTCATTTTAGTTGGGCTTTTCATGCGATTGAAATTTTGACAGTAAATCAAAATTAATGAATTCAGGGACGATCGCGATTCTCTGAATCTAAAAAAAGCCTGTCGGTGAAGCTCTAATCACAATCTCTACAAATTTTGATTCAGGAATAAAAAACTACCAAAAACCATGAAAACATTGAGTATGTTTGGGTGAAATCTAACATTGCAGGAGAAACCAAAGTTCACTCCTCTGTGTTTCCACCGGAATATCAAATATGACGTCCACTACTTTTTAAGATTTCTAGACTCTCCTCCCTCCTCTGTCACGCTTTTTTGTATACCTAGTATATGTAGTGTCACAAAATCTTAGGCCCCTTCCCCCCTTAAATCTGTGACATCATTGTTGAACGGCCCCTAGTGCTACTTTCTTCAGCCGAAGAATTTGTTCTTCCAGGGGAAGGAGAGTGGTATTTCGTTGTGCTCTCCCGTAGTTGTTGCAGGCGACGTGTCCGCTCGCTGGACAGGTATTGTCGACATGACTGTAGATCAGCTGCAGCTTCAGCTGGCCCAATTCCGTATTCCTGATGAACTTGCCTGAATATATGATGTAGATGTTCTGGTGCCGTCGGTTCGTTGGAGTCATTCCTTTGACGCATATATTAGCAGACAGGTCCTTCATGTATGCTAAAAACAATCGGACAACCTTCATAATCCTCGGGTCACGTAGTCGGGCTTTAAGTAACGGCCGTCTCCTTCGGTGGATTGCTGAGTCAGACGGACGATGGATGGTCTCATCGGATCTAACTCAAATTGGCCGTCAGGATTCGGTAGTTGTATTTCCTGATGTTGTTGTTGAAGATTTTGTTCTTGTTGTTGTAGTTATTGCTGGAGCTGTTGTTGAAGGCTTTGCAGATTTCCGATATTTGGTGCATTCTGTTGGTTGTGGATTGGTGGAGGTGTGGGTTTTGTTTTTTGGCCGGGTCTATCTATTCACCTTTTTTTCAATTGATTAAAGATTTTGAGCTGCAATTGGGTGATCTGTAAATGCTGGGGTCCGGAAAATTAATGCTTTGCCATTACAAGTAGTTGTTTGCCTGTATGTTTGTTGTTATTGTTGTTTTTGCTTCTGATGGGGATTGTTGGTGGTCAGTCAACGGATTATTGGTGAAGGTGTTTCTGGAAATATCATGCTGCCGGTATTGTTCCAGTTTTTTCAGTCCGGGCTCCAGCTATATTTTTACCTGACAGAAAGCATTTCCAATCAGCTTCATTTAGATGTCTAACGCAACTTCCCTTGACTTACGCTTCGGCACTTAGTTTCACTATTTTTGCGCGTCGCTCAGGAGATAGATTTTGTTAGTGCTGGTTTGCGTTTATGTTAAGTGGAGATTGTGGATTATGAGCCCCAACAACTAAATTAATTTTGGTAATGTTTTGTCTTGGAATTTCTCTGCTAGTTCATCCGCCAAAGTCTTGTCTCGTCGTGAGTGGCAGCTAAGTTTCGTAGTTAGAAAGCAGTTTATGGTTAGCAGACAATGTGCGCTCCATGTCTTCTTTATTATTGCAGAAAGTTTCTGATAAATTTTGCAGGTTTTGGTCAAAGGTGAACTTTTCCTGACAGTCTTGATATAGTGGGAGCATGAAAGTCCACAATACTTCCTCGTGATTGCGCTGCACTCCTACACATGCTGCGTGAAATGTACGTCTGCAGCTGCTGTGACATCGCCAATGAAAACGATTATCGTTTTGTGCACAGTAGACTGGCCCAGGAAACCAAAACTGAAACAAAAAGTTGTCGAATTCCGCGGAGCACCTCCAGGATTGTGTCTTTGGGTGAGAAAATCAATCTTTCAAAATTTCAGCTCAATCGCTTGTTGCATAAGCTGGCGCATTTGAATTGAAGTTTGTATGGGGATACCAGCCAAAATTTATACGAAAATACACCTCCGTCACTCATTTGATCTGAAAATTGATTATGATTTGCTCGATTGAGCTCAGAATTGCAAAAAAGGGAAGTTGGTATGTTATAGGACAATCATTGTCATTTTTTGTGCTCATTTGACCGCACGCAAGCCTTTTTAGTACCCATTGCTACCCTTTACGTACCAACGTCAAAAACAAATTTAGATTGCTTTGATTCGGTATCAGATAAATTGAACATAAATAAACAATGAATAACATACATATTTACCTGATATTTACCATTTGAGAATGTTCACTATTTACCACCACTAGGCTAGCTAGTAGTAGTAGTATTTAGTACCTAATTAGGATAGATCATGCTATACCATATCCACCATATCTATCTCAATACAAATCATAAAACAGAAAGTTGATGACTGTCATAAAGAAATGTTTCATGTGCGACTTGTATTATTTTGAAAGCAAATCGTTCGTTTACTAGCATGTTTTAAGGATTTTCGATCAATACTCACCACTCCAGTTTGTAGAACTAGGTCACATCCCATTAGAACACCATCAAAAATCGTCTGCCTCCTACAAACTACCGAATGTTTCCATAACACATGGCAAACTATCATCATCATCATCAGTTTCATAATCGTCATCAGTGGGCCGCGACGTCGTGCGTCGTCGCCAACGTCATTTTGACCGTCGTCATCACGCCACCATCATCCATTATTACCGTTCCTGTGTGTGCCGTGCCACCATGCACCATCAAACAAACAATAATAGCCGGTGCAAATGAGCTCTACAATGCTCGCCGCACTCAGCTACCCGGGTCCGGTTCGGTTCGTCTGTCCATCCGCGTCCGCCGCATATGACCGGGGCCAGAGGTCCACAACTGGATCAAAGGAGAGCGAGCGAAATAGGTTGCTCTGTGCGGCAACGAGCCTACCTATTGATTGGTTGTGTGCGTGTGCGTGCGGTTAATAAACTGTTTGGGTGTCGGCCACGCCTGCTTAAATATAGCCTATCGCGATTGGACCCTGCTATTAATGCACGCACACTGTCGCAGTGACGGTATTTGGCTGAAGTACACGCGCGCGTTAACTATTGTACAAGCTGGCTGCAAGTGTGCGGCGCAGTGCTGAGATTTTGTCGGTGTGAGTGCCAGGCACTCTGTGAGTGGAAAAAGTACCGAATCATCGTCACCTTGTTCGTCTCGTCGGCACCCTTCGTCGCTCCCGAGGGTAGACTATATGCGAGGATTATACCTACCGTGTGCGGGAACGAGAGGTGCGAAGGTCATCGGCGACTGATGGGAAGCAGATGGAAAGGGACAGCCTCATCGCTGCGAGCGAGATTGTAGTGTTTTTTTTAGGAAAATAAAATAAAATCAAAAACTGATCTCAGTTGAAATTCGTCTGCCGGATGAGAAGGAAAAACGTACAATCTGTAACCTATAATTATAAGTTTTTCTTCGTTTCGCGTTCAGTTGGGCTTTCGAAGGCAGATCGGCGGCAGGCGCACTACGCTACGACGACGTGCCTTGGCTGTGGAGAGACTGGAAGTGCAATCGGTCAGAAGAAGAGCGCTCGTCTGCGAGCGTGTGTATGTCGCGTACGTGTGAATGTGTGTAGCGTATTCAGGTGCGCTTCGGCTCGCAGCAGTAAACAGCATTGCGCGATAGTGTGCGAATCGATTTTCGGGGGCTTTCGCGCCGCGGCATATATCCTCGCCTCTCTCTCGCTCGCGCCTCTCTACTGCGCCCGAGCCATACCCTCGTGTCCGTTTTTTCCGCACGCCCGCGCACCGTTCCCACACCAGGATCTAATGAACGCCAGTGAGAAGAGGACTTAATAATAGTGTTTAGAGTTTAATTTCTGCTTCTCTCATCAAGAGCATCTCGGCAGCCGTAGCAAGCAGCAGCAACAGCAGCAGCTACAACAACTCGCGGATGCTGGAATAACCGCGACCGACCGTCCAAAGGTATCCAATTTTGGTGGGTCTCTGCGAAGAAAAATTGAACACCGCGCGCGCCAATCTGCGGACCAACGGCGTTCGGGCGGACAGACGGACGGAGTCGATTATCCGGCCCCAGGTAGAATTACATAGTGTTAATCCCCTTTCGAACGGATTTTGGCGTGTTTTACGTGCCCGCGATCCGGCAGAAGAGTGCCCTTTGTTTTACGCCCTCTGCTGCTTCCGGAACCAGTGTTGTCTGTGCGTTTTGACCATCGTGTGAACAGATTCTGACCCACTGTCTGCCGCTGCAAAGTGTGTATCAGGAAAATGTGCTGCGTGGAAGAAGCATCCATCCGTCGTAATTAATGAGATTAAATGAGCAATCGTGTGCGGATTAAAGTGATTGTTAAAGCCGTTTTGAGTCTTGGGCTGAGTGCGTCGGGTGATGAACAACGATTGACCTGATTGCGAGAACGTTACGCACGGCAGCCGAAGAAAGTGTGTTGATCCAGGGTTCCAGGGATAACCGGGAATTGGAAGCAAATCGCGGCCGGAAGCGCAGAACATTTCCTCTCTCGGAGCAGAGGGGAATTCCGTGTGAGCCCTCAAGATGATGGCCTCACCGAGTTTCATGACCCAGTATCATAACCATCATCAGTGGAACAATAGCAGCCATCAGACACAGGTTAGTATGGATGGGCAGTATGGGTAGTCGAGGAACGGTAAGTTTGGCGGCTGCATCGACTAACTGTCGTTGCAAATGGTTGTCGTCAAAATGCTCAGGACAGTCTGTTATATTTGAGGCGGAAAAATCCAATCAGAGGGATTAGCTGGGGTGTACCTGGCGAAATTTGTGTGTACCTCCGGAGTCCGTTTGAGGGTGACACCTGTGCTGTGTGGAGTTGATCCTTCGAAGTTATGAATGAAAACGACCGTTAGGATTTTTATGGGCTGTGTAAAGATCTGCCTACCTACTTGTTAATGGTTGGTGTCTTTCGGTAGCCTGAACTTGATTGGAAATTTACAAACTTTGCAGGAGGATTAGGAGTGTGTTGACGATCCCATTTATAGCCACATTATGGGTTTTTCAAAACTGATCTATTTACATCGTGCAATTATTGTCTGAGGTAGAGATCTCATTTCATTTCTATCAGATCGTAATTGTTTCAATACCATTTTTGAGTGTTTTAGTAAAATTGAAATAAACTCAAGATATTTCAATCGTCATTAAAGAGGCAAATCAGCCTAAGGCTGTAAGCCTAATAAGGAATATAAAAACAAGTCATTGACTTTTTCATAAAAAATGTATTTTTCAACAAGCTTCTCTGCTTTAAAATTCAACCCAAATGTCCAGAGTAATTTCCAAAAAGCAACTCAAATGTCCAAACTAATGAATCTTTGACTATTGGATACTTGGCAATAACAAATTATTCGAGATTTCAAATATTCAACCAAAAGCATGAAAGTTAACATGCTTTCCATCTTGCGAATTGTGTAAACATAGCCTTGAATTAACTGACAATTGACCTTTGCTGTCAAAAATTATATCTCGTTTTATTATCTCAATCGATTAGCCAAAGAAAGGGTCAACTTTCCCAAAGAACCCATATTTTTTGAAGCCTCTAACTATTGAAAACTACTAACTGAAAAATTCACCCGATGTTCGTTCAAAATCGGGCCAATCGTAAAAAAGATCACTTTTTCGATTTTTGTTTTAAATTCTAGAAATAGAAATATAGAGGCGTCAAAAAACGGGAAAGGTCAATTATGCTACGTTTGCTGCTCAAAGTCTCGATAATAAAGACAAAAAAAAATATGCTACGTTTTGACAGGGCAAGTGAAGCGAACAACCCAGTTGAATTCATTTGACTTGCCAAAAGTTTGAACATGTTTCTTTTCGTTCAATTGAGTTGAACGAAGGTGTTCAAAGGTTCAAATAAGCGACTTGTTCAATTTACTTGCCTTCAAGGATGTTATCGATCATTTAGTTATCTGCGTTTAATCATTTAGTAGTTTGTCAATAGCTGATTCCAGGGGCTAAATTTCAAAAGGTGTTGTTTGCTTAACTTCTATTGCAAAGGTTTTTCTACAACTCTGCCTAACAGGTCGATGTTTGAATTCCACTATTAACGGAGTTAAGGCACCAATTGCAGTAACTTATACTTAATGATAACAAAATTTCAATCATTTAGTATAAGTTACTCCTACTAGTGCAGTGCTACAGCTCCGTTATTAGTGAAATCCGAAAAACGAAGTGTTAGACAGAGTTGTAGAAAAACCTTCCCACTAGAAGCTCACCATACAACACATTTTAAAATTTAGCCTCTGGAATCAGCTATTGACAAACTACTAAATGATAAAACACAGATTGCTAAATGATCGATAACACCCTTACTTGCCTTATCTAAACTTAGCTTTATTCCGAAATTACTTTTTTTTTTCTATTTCTCCTGTCGTGTTATCGAAAATATAAATATGCTCTTTTTAACCACCAAGCTGCGATTAGCATTCTAAAAACTTGAAAGCACTGGATTATTTTTTTAGTCCTATTGGCAATTAAAAGTTAGGTCAGGTTTCGAAAAAATTCAAAACTGGAATCAAAATTTACGCTTTCTTATCACTTCAATTGTAAGAATCAAAGCAAGGTTTTCATTTTAAAGTATTTTCTTCCATTTCTTCCAACGCGTCAATCATATCATATCATTATCTGCCAATTGGCTTTATTGGTGTAAAAATTAGCAAATCATTTTTTTATTTACCTAAACATCAAAAGACAGTTTGCGAGCACAACCCCATGTTGCATTGATATCGTAAGAAAATATATTAGAATATTTTAAGGACTTCCTTGAGGATAAAATGGGGTAAAACAATCTTGCAGATGTCGAAATAAAAAAATAAAAAGTTTAAACTCAATAACTTTGGTGGAGATAGACGGATTTCGGTAAAACAAGGTTAGTAAAATGCTTACTTGAAGTTAAAATGGCTATCCAAGAAAAAAAGATATCGAATTTTGATCCGTTTTAAAGTGCTGCATAAGTAGAAAAGCATTTAGAAAGTTTGAATGAAATGGGTAAACCTTTGTCGAAGTTGATGCGACATTAGTGGAAGGTGGAGAGACTTGATCTCTTAGGAAATTTGATCCGTGTTTTACCGAGAGCCAAAGTACCTAGTTTTGCTCTGGCGTACTTTTTAGTATACATCCTCTGGACAAATGATCGTTATGTGGTGAGTTATATTTTGAATTGACAACCATACTGTTTATGCAGGACGGTTTGTTTGTGTTGACCCTCCTAAAGATTTTTTTTAGTAGCCACGCAAAATTTGAACAACAATGGCCAAATGCTATAACTTTTCCAGTTTTTAGACATTTGAAATTTGAAATTTTTCAGGGGCAGCAGGGACTATGTCCAAGGGCTTGACGACCCCTCCTAATGGCCACTGCGAATTAGGGACCTGCCTTGGACGTTATGGGGTTTGATAGTGGGCTCTGTTAAACCTCTATGAAAAGCTACATGTATCTATAAGCAGGCCCTATCAAACCCAGTCAACATGTGAACGTATGTGCTGTCGTGTAGGGTGCTGAAGTGGAGGCAATAGAGATACTTCTCCATACAACATGTACATATATATCGTCTCCAATTTAGCATCTTGTATTTCAACATGTACGATTTTATGTTGACTAGAAAGCGACCGTGTGCCGCCCAAAGCGCACAAGCCCAACGCGAGTGCCAACCGGCACATCAGGATTAATACCAGATCCTGATTACGGTATACTGATCACGGCAAGCGACACACACACACACGCGCGCGGAAGTAATGTAAAATAAACGACATGTAAAATAAACGTAAATTAACATTCTTATTTAGCCTCAGATAGAGATAAAATAAGTGTTGCTGAATGACATTGGCTTTCCGATTACTATCAATGTGGTTGAACAGCCGTGAATATTACTTTATTTTCAATTTCAATCCCGTTTTTTTCTTACTTTCCTTACGTTAAAGAAATGATGACGCGGGCGCCTAATTCGGAATTCCAAATGAACAATCGCTCACTTTGAGCGATTGATTGTTTATTCTCGCGAAGAATGAATGATTGAACAAATTTAGGAAATGCTTATACTGTTGTGTAGAAGTTGCATAGATCACATCACTTTCCATGGTGAATCCCGATCTATGTTACTGATAACCCCACCCAACTAACACTAATTCCTTCCCGTGGTAATTGTGGAGATGCAGAGGTATTCTCGGTCTCTAGTAGCAACAATAACCACACACTAACATTCCCTCTCTTTCCCCAACTGACTGTAAGGACTTGGCCGAAGCCGTTATTGATCAACATTTGCGAGCTGCTGAAACGTGCACTTCGAGAATAGATGGTAAATCCCAACCACTGTTCACTTGGATCGTAGTGCAATTTGCACCAGCTCTGATCAATCATGGAGTAGCAACTCGATGATATGTACAGTCAGTCTAAGCTAAGCTAAGCTAAGCTATTTGACATTTGAAATTTTCGTCAATAAGGATTATGAGGACACTTGATTTCTCATTTGTCCCCACACATTAGGGTGGCTCAAAAAACACTTTTACAAATTTTTTGATGGGCCGCCCTCTTGTTCGGCTTTATTTGATGCCCTGATGCTCTGGACAGAATTCAGCCAAATCGGTCAACGTTTGGGCGGTGCTAAACTCGTTGGAAGTTTATATGGAAAAATGTATGCAGAAACATCCAAAAATAGTGATTTGCAGTTGGAAGGCACAATTTACGATCAAGAACCATGATACTCATTCAGTTCTTGTAGAATTAAATACAGAATGTTATGCTGAAAACCGCGAGAAGATTAGAGTTTATTATGCAAAGATATTAGCATTTTACTGGAGTGTTGTAGGGGTGAATTTATTTCTTTTCAAAGGTAAAAGAAACGAAATTTGCTCAAACCCCACTTCAGAGAAATGCTAATAACTTAGCCGGGCAAACTCTAATCTTCTCGCGGTTTTCTGCATAACATTCTGTATTAAAGTCTCCAAGATCTGAATGAGTATCATAGTTCTTCATCGTAAGTTGTGTAGTCTACTGCAAATCCTGAATGTTTCTATCATATAAACTTCCAACAGTGCACCGCCCAAACGTTAACCGATTTGGCTGAAATTTTGTCCAGAGCATCAGGGCATCTAATAGAACCGTATAAGAGGGCGGCCCATCAAAAAAATTGAAAAAAGTTTTTCCCATACTAATTTGAGCCACCCTAGCCACACATGTAAAAAAAAATCAATAAATATATATTTGGGATCAAGTCTTTCTAATTTTAAGATTGAATACGGCGTCAAATTCATATCAAAATTGTTTATGTTAATTGTATAATTAATCAGAAAATCTGCGTACTTCGGAGGAAAAATATTTTTAAAAAATCAGAGAGCACCTTTCTACTTTTATTAAAGCAAGATCTTGGAGAGGGATCAGTTCCCCCTCAATTTTTTCAAATACAATTTTTGACTGCACTCCAAAAAATCGATTGTGTATCAATAACAACAACAATTTACAGACTGTCACACATCAGTAAAGTTAAATTATATATTTGTTGGAGAGTCTGTGCGAAAACCGCGTGAGTTTATTCATTTTTGGCTGTGATACATCGAAGGTAAGAAAAGGGGATCAAGTCTCACCAGTCGCCCCTACCGTGTTGTATCCATATTCCATTGAACTAAACCAAGCTCTATTTCTAAAAATTCTAAAAAAATATTCCTAACTTAGACGCACATGTTCATGATAGAATTAGAGTTCCGTTAGGAACTATCAAATCTATACTTTGTTCCAAACACCAATCACTCGAACAATATTTCTTTTCGCAGATATTTTTTTTGTAGTAGGATACTTCTTTGTTTCCGATACAAATGCAAGTCATTTCGTAGATATCATTTTTTGTAGTAGAATACTTCTTTGTTTTCGATACGGTTTGAAAAATGAGCGCGTTACAAAAATGTTAGTTTTGGGGAACAGAAAGACTCGCGGTTCGGTTGAGGTTGTAACAATTAAATGCTTTCAACCATTTGAAGGTACGAACACGTTGGATGTTCTATTAGATTTAGTCACATATTTTATAGAAGCTATACGAAGCTATCGTATTCTACTTCTACAGTTCGTACAGTCAATCATCGAGCTATTTCTTGTAGTTTTTAATTCATCTTTCAATCATAACTATTACAAATAAAATAATTTAAATGTTGTTTTTTTTCCAAATTTCGGTTTTTTTTTGATTTTTTGCTTTGCATTCGAGATTTGTAAGAATTTAATATCAACACATTTTTATTTTTTCAGATAATTCACATTGGGCCTCATCAGCATTACCAATATAAGGGCTAATGTCGTAAGAGGGGCTAATGTCGTAAGAGAAAATTCTCTTCGCCGACTTTCCCTTTTGTTTTTCTCGTATACTAAGAATACGGAAAGGCTATAGAACTGCTCCAAAACCGAACTTTTTAAAGAAGGCAGCGGATTTTTTTCCGATTTATGATCTTATAACAATATAAAACAATGAAAACTCGCATTTTAGGGTGACAAACTGTAGATAAATCCGTAGCTTGTCACTTTTATTGAAAAGGGGGTAAGTCGACGAAGAAAATCATATCGCGACATTCGTTATTTTACCAGATAGAGCTTGAAATGTGATTCCCCATCGAATTTTTTCACCTTATCGTTAACGCAATTATGAGCTGAAACTGTCAACGCAATGTCTCTCTTTTGAACTGTGTGAACCGCTGTCTGCCCTAAAGTCATGGTTCTATAAAAGGGGGGGGGGGGGGGGATGTGGGTTGTGTTTTGTATCTCAGAGTTCTTCAAAAACTCCGGCTAAGCCTACTTCTATTACTGGATTTCGGTAAACCATCAGATCTTATTTGTTGCACAGAGACGTCAGTGTTTGGATAATGGGACTAGCTAAAAATCTTCGACTTCCTACACCTAACCAGCGACTGTTAGATTTTCTAACAATTCTGTATAAGAACCTACCAAAACATTTTTGGCATTGCTAGAACCTTATTCAAAAAAATTAAGCTCACAGACAAATATTGTAAGAAAGCTTTCAAAATTGTAAGGTCTCATTCAATATTTGTATAAGAATCTAGCATTTTCGCATATGCATAGACTTTATACAAGTTTTGTTAGAATTATTAGAAAATCTAACAATCACCGGTTGGGTGTATCCAGTAACCACTTGACAATTCGTCGTGTTGAACATCAACTAAAAAACTATTTTTCTGGGTCAATAGAAAGTTCGCACAACCTTTTCAGGCAGGGTTATAATTGAAATTCCTTCTTCTCTGGCTGCTTACCGAATACATTCAATTCAATAGTACATTTAATTTTTACCATTACATCATCTTTCTTTTCTGGCTTTTAAATCTTAAATCGGTTAAATATAGAAAATACATTTGTAATGCACTAGCCTTGGTAGCCAATCCGGAGATGGCGAGTTTGATTCTCGGTCCGGTCTAGGTTGAAAAGCTGGCCAAGCACCAGTTGGAATGTAGAGCCATAAAAGAAGAACAATGCACTATAATCTTGTATGCAGCATGTGAATTTTAAAAATATCAGTCAAAATAGCGACTGTAGTGAAGACCACCGGAATTTGTTTAAATTTGCACTGTTAATCGCTAAAATGATGTTGCTTTCCGTTTCATCTCATGGGTGTATTGTATATAGACCTGTTCACCAGTTTCAAAATTATTCCAGATTCAAAGTGCCACCCCTCTATTTCAATGAGTATCTTGAATGGAGTCTTCTGATCAATTTTCAGCCGAATCCATGGAGATTTAAAGGTGCATCAAACGGGATTTGTGATATTTTAGACTTTCTCATAGAAATGTCGTCTGAATGCATCAATTTTATTCCACATAATAGAAGCAAAAGCTTCTTTAGACTATTATCTACCACTTTGTCATTAATACTAGGATGTTTAGAGGGTTTTTTCTATGACTTTTTAGTAGGTAAAGCTGAAAAAAATGCCTAAACACCAGAAAAATAGTTTTAGGTGCTTCTGGCGGTGATATTTAATCTCAATATGTGCCCAATTCAATTTTTCCGTTCTTTTCTTCGAGTGTTGCGGAAGTTTCGTTCATACACCACTTTATTCTGAAACATAATCTTCAGCATGTAATAATGCAGTTTTCATGAAATACTCAACATTTGAATAGGGTAGTCAAGCAAGACCATCCCCCCATGGCAAAACAAAGTTGACTATGAATTTTGAGCAATGTCATCCAGTATGCTCAACCCACTGGTATGGATCTAGAGTGGGCTATGTGGTAGTGTCAGGGCCTGCAGATCAAAAGGTCTACTGCTCAGTCGCCTCGCATAAAGATATTTTTTATTTAATGGGCACATATTGAAAATTTATACTACCCCCAGTAGTGCCTAAAATATGTTTTCTGGTTATTAGGCATTTTTTTCAGCTAAATCTACTATCTACTAAATCATAGAATAAGTCCTCTAAACATCCTAGTATTAATGACAAATTGCTTCTATTATGTGGAGTAAAATTGATACATTCAGAGGACATTTCTATGAAATAGTCTGAAAAATCACAAATCTTGTTTGATGCACCTAAATCTCCATGGATTTGGCTGAAAATTGGTCAGGAGACTCCATTTAAGATACTCATTGAAATAGAGGTGGCACTATGAATCTGGAAAACTTTTCATAAGTAATGATCTCAATCCCAAGACTAGAAATTTTGTTAATTTTGATAATGCCTCCAGCCTTCAAGCAAAGGGCTTTATTTTTCGTACCTACATAACTGAACACCTACAGATACAGAAAGTTCGATCGTAGTTACTTAGTTACGGATGCGTAATAGTGATGTTGCTGTATTTTTTTTCGATGGTTTTCGGCTGTTGTTAGTGTCACATCAACGAAGCATTCGATATCTAAACATTTATTTTGTGAGATAAATCTGATTTATTGTGCAATCTTGGTGCTGATTAAGGAAAATCATGTCAAACTTTAGATTAGGCTGCCTTAGGCACACAACTAGCCACTTCCTGTGGGTTGCTCGTGTCCGGAATCGCAGCTGCGGTCCCTTTGAAATAGTTCATGTAGCCCGATTCTATTTAGTATATATTTCTTCTGGTCCAGGACTGTTTCAGCATGTTTCCTTTTTCTGCGTCTCTTCGAGCTAGCAACGCGATATCTCCTACTTTGAAAACAATCGTTTGAGAGTACATGGTCGCTTGATTAGTTTTCTAACGGTTATTCAAAGCACATTCCCAGGACAAATTTTCGAGATTGGATGGGTTGTTTGAGAGATTTTGAATTGGCACGTTAGGTTCTACCATTTATCATACCAGGGAACCGCATACTGCTTAGTGACAAGCCCAACTACGATACTTTGATTGTGATTGAGAATTCAACAAACGCTGTTTTTTGTTCTTATTTCTATGACAGTTGATCATATACAGCTACATCAATTCCTAGTAGTAGTTAGATGAAAGTATTCCTAGTTATTGGTAATTTTGCGGAAAGATCACTATTTCCGTTTGCGACGGTTTTCCTTCGATTTACCACCACACAAATTATAAAACATCATTGATTCAGTACCACAAATATGACAGCAAGTTTTTCTCTAGTGGATTTCATAACTTTAAATGCAACAACCAAATCACTCTGATTTGTACTCTGTACTTTTGGGATATAATATAAATTTTAGTGATAAAACCACCCATGGAAACATATTTTTTTATCAATAATTCACCATTTTGCTCTTAACTAGTAACTCGTAACGTGTAAAAAATGTCGAATTTATAAATTTGGCCATCGTTTGTTAATTGAATCACCTAAGTCGCGCATAAACTTTTCTTATTACAATAAAAGTGTTCGACATAAGAAGAACAAAAAGAAGAAGAATAAAAACAAAACGATTGTGCGATAATCGAAATATTTTGTTCTGCTGTGTGCGGTCGATAAGTCAATAAATTAGTACACGTTTCTCACTTAAATCATTTCCGAACAGTTCTGCTGTTGAGATTTCGGAGAAATTTTACAGAAATCTGCGATTTATTTTAAGTGTGTTGATTGTATTTTTTTGTGTAACCTCAAGCAAACTACTGATTTTGAATATAGGATTTGTTCACAGAAGTTTCAAGATATTTAGGAGTTAACAGTTTATCTTAGTCCTTGTCACCTTTATATAAGTCCTTTCTACACAATCAGCGATTGAAAAAGTTAATGTTAATGTAGTTAAGCTTCGGTTCAACACACCTCTATTTTTATGTAAACTGCAATAAATCTTGCTCATGCTTTTTGGACAATACATTACAATTGCAATAATGGAATCCATAAGAGTGAACAATAATTGAAACACTAAATAAAAAAAACATACTCAAAACCCACACAAAAGGAAGTAATGCAAAATAAACGCTATATAAAATAACCATAAATTAACAAACTATGTTTGGATGTTCTGACATTCTTATTTAACCTCAAATTGAGATAAAAATAAGGGTAGTTATATTGATATTAGCTTTCCGATTACTATCAACGTGGTTGAGCAGCCGTGAATAGATCCTTGTTCTCGATTTCAATCCCGCTCTTTTCTACTTTCCTTTTGTTAAAAAAAATAAACGCGGGCGCTTAATCAAAAACTCAAATTGAGCGATCACTTTGAGCGATTGATTGTTTTTTTCTCGCGAAGGAAGAACAAATGAATAGGATAAGGAAATGCTCATACTGCTGTATAGAAGTTACATAGGACACATCACTTTCCATGGTGCATCCCGATCTATGTTTCTGATTACCCCTTCCAACTAATACAACTTCCTTCCCGTGGTTATTGTGGAGATGCAGAGGTATTCTCGGTCTCTAGTAGCAACAATAACCACACACTAACCTTCCCTCCCTTTCCCAACTGACTGGATCACTTTGATCGAAGTGCATTTGCACCAGTTCCGATCAATCACGGAGTAGCAACCATTTATATGTACAGTCAGTCTAAGCTAAGCATAACTGAACACCTACAGATACAGGTTGCAATGCGGACGAATAGTAAACATTGGGGCTGGTAACCGGAATAATTATTGAAATGACGAAACTTTTGTTATTTAAATTTTTTCGTTATTTCCAGGTCCCGGTTACATAAGGAAAGCATTGTGAAACCCGAACAAAGTTCGTTCGTTCGTTCGTGCCATCCAAAATACTCTTCTCAATTAAACTCATTTTTTTTTAAATTTTATATTTAGTTTGGTAGCGTTATGCACCAAGAATTTGTTAGCTGAATTAATTTTTACGCATTTCTATCACCTCAATTGCGTGAAAACAGATTTTCAAACATTTCTGACATCAATCTATATGCTTGAGATGCGTAGATCATTGTTGCAATAAATGATAATCATTTGTTTGAATTTCATATCTTTCCGATAATTTTCACAAGGATTAAAAAATTCAGACTGTTGATTACTTATTATCCATTATCTGTATAACCCATCAAGTAATTTGAAAAGAGAAAATGTATGTAACGTTAATTTAGAGTATGACGACGAATTGAGCTTAATCAAAAGCCATTTTTCAACCTAGTTATATCCTAGTTCTCTTCGAGTAGTGTAGGAACTGGTAAATAACAAAAAACCATCGGATCTGTTTCAAGTTTTCCATCCATTTCCAAATTTTATCTCGTTTCAATGTCTAAGTCGATTTTTAGACTTATTTAAGTTCAACTTTCCCAAAGAAACCCTATTAGATGTCTCTTAACTGATGCGTGTGTGTCCAATTAACCCCCCCCCCCCCCTTATGCATTGGTACTGTTTTTAGGAAGGAAGCTGGTTGCTAATGGAATCAGATTAAGATTTGTTGATATTTTTCACTACAACAATGCAATATGGCCTGACTCATAAATTCACCCATAAAATCTTTTTGTAGGATATTTCTAAACGGATATAATCATTGCAGTTCAATATAAGTTGCAATAAAAAAATTGAGCGAAATCCTTTCATTTTCACTTAAATTTAACGATTTGCGATTCTTTCACCACACGCGTGAGATATTTGTTCAATCCGTTAAGACAAAATAAACAAACAATGCGATCACTATTATTTTTCATTTTACATGCAATCGAGTCATTTTATACTACCATTTTGGCGTTTTGCCCAAGGCCCATTTTTATAACATATTTAAAATGCGATACCTGGGAAGTCACAAAAACCTTGATGGAAATAGGTGATCAATGTGAAAATGAGCTAGTCTTGTAAGTTTTCGTTCCATTTCTAAACATCGCCCAAAATGCACTATACTCAAAATCTCAATATAGTCGCGCTGTTGAACAATGTTAATGGCTCTGGTTTGAATGCCCACCGAGAAGATCCGTTTATTTTTACAATAACAGTGAAATGCTTCAAATGAATCTTAGTCAGAATATGAGTTAATACAAGATTTGAATCTATGCTTGAGACAGCCGACCGAAACTACTTCCAACTCATCAAAGTTGCTCAGATCTCAAGCGACTTTTATTGAAAGAACAATGGCAAAAACTAGATGTAAGTTGAAATGGTTGAACAAGCGTCAGAAACCAACTTTCAAGCAAATGCAATTTAGCAGATTTCATCAATTTGGAAATTAACAACAATTTTGTATTGAATGGTCACCTTATCAGAAATAACACCTCGTTAGAATGTCATTTCATGGATCAGACACAGACAAACAGACATAACACTCGACAAATTTCCATCGTTCACTGATTTACTGATCAATTCAAATAATCATTAGTTGGCCAATCGATCACTCGTGGCGCGTGCGTCGGATTTGCTCGAGTTTGACGTTTGCACACTACCGCCATCTGGTTCGTGGTTTGCCTAGCTAATTAAAATCAACAGATGTCGTTAGTGTGTGAACGACGATGAATTTGATGAGTGAATGTTTAATGTGTTATGTCTGTTTGTCTGTGGATCAGATATGAACAATAATATTGAGTTTGTTATTGGTTTATTTATTAAAATAAAAACCGTCAAATATTTATACATAATTGATTCCATTGTGTTGCGTTGCAATGCGCCGCGCTCGCTTACCCCAACTGCTTATGGATTACTATTTGTGAATTGAAAAGCAGGGAATCAATTTTTTTCGAATGCGCATGCAAAACAAGTGACAAAAGAGAACCAACGACAAAGCTTTGTTTTTGTCGGAGATAATAATGACAAAGATCCTTTTCATTCCGTTATTTTGCATTATTTCTAGAGAAAATTTCGGTTTTATGCTATCATCGTTTCTCTTTTTATTGAAATATTCGAGAATCGAACAACGATTACAAAATTAGCATCGCATTTTCGGAAATATCAGAGCATACAAGGCAATTGATTCTCGTCATATTGTGTACGGTTTCTGATAAAGGTTTAGGTGCGTTTGTCAGTAACAAACTCTGTTGATGACAAAGAGTATATTGTTAGGCGTTGCTTGAATATTGATTCCCTGTTGAAAAGCAACACAATTGGAGGTTCAACATGATAAAGCATTAAAGCTACTATTGTCGGTTACGCTCATCTTCTCTATTACTAGGGAAGGTAAGGAAATGATGATATGACATAGACGATAAGGATGGTTGATAGTTCAGAAGTATCATCATAAGCAAGTGATATTATAAGGTTGAATAGACGTTAGGAGTGACCTTGCTAAGGATTTTTAGTCGATTGAGACCTTCAGCATCAACAAACTTATTACCCCACCTGCGATGGAACTGGCAAAGACGCTGTTTCGTTTTCCTTGTTTTGAATCGTGCTCTTTTTTCATCACAGTTGACCATCGGTTTTCAACTGTTTCACCTAAGCTCCGTGTAGACTCTTTTCGGCACAATAAAAGTGTTTCCAATTCGCGTATTTGTAAATTTATTTTCACAATGATTTCTACATTGTATATCGGAAGAGAAACACAAATTCATAACTGTTTGATATTCAGGTGCCCGATTGTTTTGGAACGCTCTTCAAAGTGAAAAAGTCTTCGTAAAACTGCATCGGACAGTTAGTGACAGCGCTTGTCTGAAAGCATATTATCATATGGTCGGGGTTCAGTCAAACCGCACCAAGCGGCTTTTTGACTGAATTGTGACATTTTGTTCACAAAAGGAAAACGGAAAGCATTTCAAGTCAATTCATGCGTACATTTGTTATAGGAGATCCTCAGTTACACGGGGCCCTCCCTGTTACACGGGACCCTCCTTAGCCGTGCAGTAAGAAGCGCGGTTACAAAGCAGGACCATGCTGAGGGTGGCTGGGTTTGATGGGTAATTTTCGGTTTGGAAATTGTCTCGACTTCCCTGGGCATAAAAGTATCATCGTGTTAGTCTCATGATGATATACGATTGCTAAAATGGTAGCCTGGCTTAGAAACCTCGCAGTTAATAACTGTGGAAATGCTTAATGAACGCTAAGCTGCGAGGCGGCTCCATCCCAGTGTGCGGATGTAAAGCCAATAATAATAATAAGAAGAAGAAATCTGTTACACGGGGGCCCTCCTTAGCCGTGTGGTAAGACGCGCAGCCACAAAGCAACGCCATGCTGAGGGTGGCTGGGTTCGATTCCGGTGCCAGTCTAGACAATTTTCGGATTGGAAATTGTCTCGACTTCCCTGGGCATAAAAAGTATCATCGTGTTAGCCTCATGATATACGAATGCAAAAATGGTAACTTGGCTTAGAAACCTCGCAATTAATAACTGTGGAAGTGCTTAATGAACACTAAGCTGCGAGGCGGCTCTGTCCCAGTGTGGGGATGTAATGCCAATAAGAAGAAGAAGAAGAAGAAGAAGATCTGTTACACGAAAAGTTTGGTAAAAAATAGAAATTTTTCATTGGTAGGGACACGGCAGGTATTTTCGTCTGTTCGTCATAGTCTCGAAAACCAATAAAAGAGACGCTTTTTTGTAAAACTCATACGTACCAAATCGTACGCTCAGGAGAAACGTTCTGCTATAGTGGAGTTCTTGCAAATGTACGCTGCTTTCGTTGGTTTTAGCCCCTACGACGATGGACGGAAATACCTGCGGTGTTCCTACTTGGTGTGATTTGGCTGAACCCCGACCATGTTATCCTCTTTGCAAGTCTCGTCCCGGCTGACAACGAATTTGACTTCGCATGCTTTGATCATAAAAAACAAACTGCGATGCTTTGAATGAACGATGAACTGAAGTTTTTTGGTCCACTGTTTGTCTAAGCACAGAAGTGTACGATAGCGTGAGAGATGTTTCTCAAATTCTTCATCATCGTCTTAGTCGATAATATACCTTTGTAATGTCCTCCTGTTAATCCATCGCCGTGGTCAGAATCCCATATATAGAAAGAATGTCCAATTCAATCCAAGGCCTCAGAGATTCCTGCTAACAATCCCACACAAACACCGGTAATGCCAATTTGAGAATTATAGAAGAAAAAAAATATAAGAACCAAGAAATGTTTCGGAAAGTCCGGAAGTTATTCAACATTTAGAGAAAGATTCCCGTTTTGTACTTGGTTATTTGAAATCCAACTCCCAGTAGAAATATATAGTCATGGAAGCAGAAAAAGTATTAGATTTTCTGGAAAACATGAAACAAATTTGTTTACATTCCCAAACAGTTAGTACCGTTCAGGTATGCTTTCTGTTGGGTACCGCCCCAGGGTTGGGTACTTATGGTTTATGATTTAAAGCAGCATTTAATCGTCGAGTCAGTGCACTTTCAACAATTGTCCTCTGGTGAAATTGTCACTCCTCCTGTTTCGATTTGTTTAGCAGTATACAGTTTATGAAGTACGCCTTATTTGAAGCAGAATCGACTTCAAGCGTAACATCATCATCATAGTGCTGACTATGGTAAGCGTGCATAACGATTTCGGTTTTGTAACTTTCAGTGCTTCTCACCCAATCTTGCACAACACCAAACCGCATCACAATGTTCCTTGCCTTTGTCTCAGTTCAACCCTTCGTGATCTGCGCCCATAAAGTTCGCACGTGAATCGAATCGACACCTTCGCCAGAACAATAATCAAACAAACACTAATCGTGGCCTCGTTTGACTCTTTTCTCTCTATCTTCTATTTCAGCTGTCACCGCTCAACATCCTTCCGTATCAGTATCCCCCACAGCCACCCTCCGTCAGCAGTCTCGGCTCCGGTGGCATCGCTCGGTTCGGCGGGACTTTCTCCGACGCAATCGATCGCCTCCTCGAACAGTTCCGGTGTGGGCGGAGGCGGAGGAGGAACCGGTGCCGGTGCCAGCACCGCCAGTAGCAGCTTCAGTACGACCGGTGGAGGCGGTTCGAACGCCGCCAGCCCAGACACGGTGACCAGTGCAGCAGCAGCCGCCGCTGCCGTTGCCGCCACTTCCGCGTACGGTTTCGGCGCGATGGTCAGCAGAGCCCTGCGACGGCGGCAGCGTTGGAGATGACCGCAAGGTGGAGTCCCCAATCGGACTTGTAAAACGCTAGATTCTAATGGTGAATATTTTTTGTTTCAACCCAACAGGTCGCAACAGATGCACTATCCATCGTATCAATACCCGGCGGCCAGTTACTACAATAACATAGCGGCCGGCAATCGCTTGGTTCGCACAAGAGTCGATGTACCAGGGATGGCACGGCGAAGCGTACGGGTTAAAGCTGGAAGATTATTCACGCAAACACAGGCACAGCGCCGCTGTGCTCGTTATACCTGCCCTAATTGTATCAACGAACTGTCGGGTCTGCCACCGGTGGTCGGTCCGGACGAGAAGGGGAAGCAACAGCACATCTGTCACATACCGGGGTGCGAGAAGATCTATGGCAAGACGAGTCACCTGAAGGCGCATCTTCGGTGGCATACCGGAGAGCGGCCATTTTTGTGTAAATGGTTGTTCTGCGGCAAGCGGTTCACGCAGTCGGATGAGCTGCAGAGCATTTCCGTACGCATACGGGGAAAAGCGATTCACGTGCAGTATTTGTAGTAAGAAGTTTATGAGGGTGATCATTTGGCGAAGCACGTGAAGACGCATGAGAACAAAGCGAAGAAGATTGCGAAGAAAAGTGAAAAAGCGGAAGAGGCAAAAATGAAAAAAAAGAAGATGCGAAGCTAGGAAAAGTGGAGTGCAGTGGGAAGCGTTTAGAAATTAGTGACAAGGCGGACAATTGACGGTGCCGAAGGTGAAGAAACTGAAGGGTAGTGAACATCAGGAAGACATTAATGCAAACATTAGAATGCCACAGATTAAGCAGGAGAAAGGGTACGAAAGTGTGAGCAAGACGATATTCTCGGGGATGGGAGACTATGGCCAGAGTGGGGCTATCAGTCCACGGCCATGAATTACCACCACCCGTCGTACTTCCAGAGTGCATTTTGCAGGAAGCGAGTAATCCGAGCAAAACTTGTTCCATAATCCGTACTGCGATAGTGGCTTCCAGAGCCGATCGAATTTGTTCTCTACCTCGTTAAATAGTAGCAGCGGGTGCGACTCAGCGATCGACGAAACAACAACAACGCTAGTAGTGAGGTTAGCAATAGTCTAGTGAAACTGGAAGAGTACACCAACAGCCACAGTTTACTGAACAACGACAACGGTGCCAGCGGTCACCAGCAGCGAAGTAGCTCCAACAACAACCTACTACCTCATTCGCAAGCTCAAGTGTACCACATCCCATCAGAGATCGCGTCCAATGTATGCCGCCTATTCGAACGTGAAGTTAGGATCGGCTGCCTACCATCCCAGTCACCATCACCATCATCCCCACCACCCCACCAGCATGCCAGCGGCAATGGCGGTAACAGTAGTAGTGCGTACGGTGACGTTAATCCAGCGTCGCACGGTGGTTCATCCGTCAACGAATCAAACAACAATAACAATAACGGTACCTCCTCCGTGACGGCATCTACGGCGGCTTCGTCAGCAGCAGCCGCCACGTACAACATGATGATGAACAATTACACAATCCATCATCATCACCATCACCATCTCAGTCAGCAGCACCAGCAACAGCAGCAGCAGCAACACCAACAGGAGATCGAACTGTTCAAGTAACTGCGTAACTGTGAGTGTTAGGCATGGCGGCCGGGACGGCGGCGGCGGCTTCTATTGTTTTGCGCGCGCAATTTAGATACGAAGCGCCCTTTGTTGCCGTCCGTCGAAGCAACCTGTCAAAAATGTGAGATTTTTTGTGACGTTCCTTTTGTCCGTGGATCCAAGTAGGCTCGAACTGAACCGCACGGCATGCTTTGTTTTTAAATACACACATTTCTCCTTTTTATTAAGCTAAGCGAAATATCGCGCGATGAAAAATGTGTTTTTAGTTGGTTAGGAAATAAAGAAACTCCTCTCCCGAGTGCCAATACAAAAGCTTTAGATTTTGTTTTTTTATATCTGTTGGAGAACCGAATGCGAAAAGAAACTGAAAACTATTAAATTATGTCATGATTTATTTATGTTCCTACAATTGTCAGCGGGCGAAAAGACGTGGAAAATAATATACTCACAAAGAAAAAGGGTGGCTTGAGAAGCCACTTCAGTGAAAAGAAACAAAAAGCATGCGGATGCGAACCCATACACTCATGAACGTCATTAAAAGCGGTGAAATTAGCAATTGTAAAATATAATTAAATTTATTTATATTTTCATTAATCATCTCATACAGCCGCTTGCGGTGCTGTTGTTTTTTCCTCCGTAGTTGCTCTTTCCCACTCCGCACGGAAAAGTAACAGAGCACATAAAGAGTTACGGCGTAAAACCGGCGAGCAGTAAACCAGCCATTCATCGAAAGGTGTTTTGTGTGGACAAAAAAAAGAACCACAACAATCGGAGATGGGGAGAAAAACATTAAATTGAGGTCCAGTGAGCGGTTAAAATCTTTTTATTCGCCAATTTCGCCTCCTCGTTGAAGCGTAACTGCCGCCGCTAAACCTAATTAATTTGTTCTTGTCCACTTTTTCCCTCCGTGTCTAGTAGCTAGGCAGGCCCGGGCAGGCCTCGAGTGAGTAATTGTATAGAGAGTAATACCAACAGATTTATTCTGGTGGGATTGTGAGTGCGCTCGCGTGTGTTGATGTACAGTAATTTATAATTTTTAAAATTAAGTAGTGCATATAGTAGCGGCCGTCGTTTCTCGTTTTGTTTTGTTTTCGCGTCTCAATCCAATCAATTTCCCCGAGTCGGATGGGGGACGTTGTACATTTCCGTGTATGTAGCTTTTGATTGCCTTTTCCACAGACTCGTATCTTCCTGTCACTTTTTACTCTCCGTTGTATGAATGTACTATAGAAGCAAATCAAGCAATAATATAAACAACACAGTCACTTGCCCATTATCCGATTGCGATTTAGAAAATATTTCCTCTCGGAAGTCCGTTGTAAATAAGCACCCTAATCAACTTTTAACGACGCATACAAGTTTAGCATTTTCCAATCAACCGAACAAATTAAATTTTACACATTTGCAAACAATCGAAGCTCTTTGACATTTACGAGCATAATTGGCGAAAAATGAAATAGAATCTACAAATCACAAAACAAAACAAATCGATCGTAAGTTTACAGTACCTTTGAAGCGCGCGGATGATACAAAGATGATAAAATTAAAGATGCAGAAACGATAATGAAATGCTGTTTTATGAAAACCTCAGAAAAGTGAATAGCAAATAATAATAATAATAAAAATAATATTGATTATAAATAATGCAAAAAGAATCTCTTCGATGTTATATAAATATATATTTATGAATTCCAATTTGAATAAAACAAAATTTCAAATGTCATTTGAAAAAATAAGCTCTGCATTCGTAGTTCAATTATGATGACAATTTCCTACTGCAATTTTATTGAATGTTATCTCCACTGTTGTCCGAGGTCTTGTCTGTGTGTGTGTTTTTTTTTGCTCCTGGTGTTGTTTTCCATAAACCTTTTTACCTTTATCGTAAAACAAAGTTGTATCATTTCTAAGGCCATACCGTACGCTCGGTTTCATCTTCAAAATTGCGAATGACTTTCGAGACCCATTTTGTTTACGATCGCTCTACTGTTCGCTTGTACGATCTCAACTAGAGTATTGTTGCATCGTCTGGTGCTCTTATCAGGCATACTGGATCGACAGAATTGAGTCCGTACAGAAGAAATTTGTTCGTCGTGTCTTGCGACCTTGCGACTTACCTTGGCGCGATCCGGTGAATCTACCTCCATATGCGAATTGCTGCAAACTGATAGGAATTGACACTCTGGAAAACCGAAGCCGAATAGCACAAATAATATTCACTGCCAAATTATTGATCGAATCCATAGACTATCTAGAAATTCTTCGTCAGTTCAATATCTACGCACTGAAACGAAAGATCATGGAATTTTCTCTCTCTTAAACCCCGCAATAGGCAGTACGGCTCACATGAACCGATACTTGCAATGGCTGCATCCTTCAACACAGTTGGACTCTACGAGTGGAGTGACGTGAGATTGCTCGAATGACGTGAGAAGAGTCTCTCTGACTTGATTGTCATCGGAAACTGCTTCCTCCGGCGGCATTTCGACCAGCAGGGGTGGTGCCACACGCTTACCCGCTGCCTACTATTGCCACCGGGAACACAGACCTATTCTTATTGGTCCACCGCTGCTCGGACCTACTCCTGTAGGTCCTGGTCCAGGAATGGACACTACGCTATGGTGTCTCCGCCCAGATGCAGCTCTCACCGTTGATGCGCTTAAACACATCGACCAAAAATTCCAATTGTTTTTACCATTTTACTCATATCTATAGACATATGAGACATGGCTAGTGATGGGTTAACACTCCATTCGTGTCATTCATACCTTCTTGCCATATTTTACCATGAATGCCTTCACGTTTTTTAGGTGCAATGTAATTGCCTACTTTTTGGCAAATTGCCAGCAATATGCACTAAGCTTTCAAAGCTTGCTTACAGCACATGTTAAAGAATTTGGGATATGCGAAGATATATAATAAGTGCCTTGCCTTTTTTAGCTTTTAAATACATTTAAATACTTGTTCGACTTTAATTTATTTTATTTATTTTTTAAACTTAATCCTTTACTGTCACCACAATTAGGATATTTGAATTAGTTAATAAGATTTAATTTATTAAGACAATGCTCTGTCAGATGAATTTAAAAGCCAATAAACAATAAACAATAAACAATAAACAATAAACAATAAACAATAAACAATAAACAATAAACAATAAACAATAAACAATAAACAATAAATAATAAATCAATAAACAATAAACAATAAACAATAAACAATAAACAATAAATGATAAACAATGGAACAATAAACAATAAACAGAGTAAACAATGAAGACAATAAACAATAAACAACAAACAATGAACAATAAACAATAAACAATAAACAATAAACAATGAAAGCAATAAGACAATAAATAAATAAACAATAAAACAAATAGACAATAAACAATAAACAACAAACAATAAATACGGTAAACGGTAGACGGTAAATGATGGAAACACAACAATGGTAAACAATAGATGATGAATGATAAACAATAAAACAATAAATAGACGGAATAAACAATAATAAAGCGGTGAATAAATAATACAATGAATGATAAATAATAAATGAATAGAATAATAAATAATACAAATAATAAATAATAAAATAATAAATGGGCGATAAATAATAAATGATAAATGAATAACGATGGACAATGAATAAATAATAAATAGTTAAATAATGAATAATGGACAATTGAAATAATAAACAATAAAACAATAAATAAATAAAATAATAAAATAATAAACAATAAAATAATAAACAATAAATAATAAATAATAAAATAATAAATAAATACAATAAACAATAAACAATAATAAGTATTAAGCAATAAATAATAAATAATAAACAATAAATAATAAATAAACAATAATAATAAATAATAAATAATAAATAATAAATAATACAATAAATAATAAACAATAAACAATAAATAATAAACAATAAATAATAAACAATAAATAATAAATAAACAATAAACAATAAACAATAAACAATAAACAATAAATAATAAACAATAAAACAATAAACAATAAACAATAAACAATAATAAACAATAAACAATTAACAATTAACAATTAACAATTTAACAATTAACAATTAATAATTAGTAATTAATAATTATCAATTAATAATTAGTAATTAATAATTATCAATTAATAATTAATAATTAATAATTAATAATTAATAATTAATAATTAATAATTTAACAGTAATAATTAATAATTAATAATTAACAATTAATAATTAATAATTAATAATTATTAAATTAATAATTAATAATTAATAATTAATAATTAATAAATAATAATTAATAATTAATAATTAATAATTAATAATTAATAATTAATAATAAATAATTAATAATTAATAATTAATAATTATTTATTAATAATTAATAATTAACAATTAATAATTAACAATTAATAATTAATAATTAATAATTAATAATTAATAATTAAGCAAATTAACAATTAATAATTAATAATTTAATAATTAATAATTAATAATTAATAATTAATAATTAATAATTAATAATTAATAATTAATAATTAATAATTAACAATTAATAATTAATAATTGATAATTAGTAATTAATAATTATCAATTAATAATTAATAATTAATAATTAATAATTAACCAATTAATAATTAATAATTAATAATTAATAATTAATAATTAATAATTAATAATTAATTAATAATTAATAATTAACAATTAATAATTAATAATTAATAATTAATAATTAACTTTAATTAATACCACATTAATAATTAATAATTAATAATTAATAATTAATAATTAATAATTAATAATTAATAATTAACAGTGTAATTAATAATTTAACAATTAATAATTAATAATTAATAATTAATAATTAATAATTAATAATTAATAATTTAATTAATAAATTAATAAATTAATAATTAACAATTAATAATTAATAATTAATAATTAATAATTCCAACAATTAATAATTAATTTAATAATTAACAATTAACAAAATTAATAATTAACAATTAACAATTTAATAATTAACAATTAACAATTAATAATTAATAATTAATAATTAAATAATTAACAATTAACAATTAACAATTAACAATTAACAATTAACAATTAACAATTAACAATTAACAATTAATAATTAACAATTAACAATTAACAATTAACAATTAACAATTAATAATTAACAATTAATAATTAATAATTAATAATTAACAATTAATAATTAACAATTTAACTAATTTAACAATTAATAATTAACAATTAACGATACTAATAATTAATAATTAACAATTAACAATTAACAATTAACAATTAATAATTAATACCAATAAATTAACAATTAACAATTAACAATTAATAATCAACAATTAATAATTAATTAATAATTAACAATTAATAATTAATAATTAATGTTCAATAAATTAACAAATTAACAATTAATAATTAACAATTAACAATTAACAATTAACAATTAACAATTAACAATTAACAATTAACAATTAACAATTAACAATGAACAATTTTCCTATAGCGAATACCTTAAGCTTGATTGATCTTCGTTCACTTCATAGTTACCAGTCGTGATTGACTGAGAAACAATAAAAATATTAAAAATATGCACTGGTCACCAATTGAATAGCCTTCTTGGGATTAGAAAACAATACTTATATGCTTTGGAATTTCATTAATTTAAGATCAATAACGATGCTGGCCACGTCCTCACAGTCAAATCAAAATTACGGGAGAAAAATTAGTTCGAGACTCATTTCTATAAAAGACCGAGGAATCCATCGCAGCTCCGTGTGCACCATGGGAAAGTGATAGTTCGTTAGATCATGAGGTAATCTATGGGAAGTCGCCTTGTCAGCCCTTTCTTTGTACTTTCCTTTAAGGTTTGAGGGGAAGCTCTCTCGCGGTAGAGCGCTTTATTTTCGTACTAAATGTCTATAACTCGGAACTGGGAACGAATTCGCTTATCCCAACTGACAATCTCTTTGAAATTTATCAAGGAATGTCACCACAAAATTTCATGGGCCTAATATTTCCCAAATTCTGAATTAAGTTTCCTAAATATTGAAAAAAATTGTAGCAACTGAAATTTTCGCTTCTCAGTACCTCTCTCCGATGATTTGAGGCACAAAGGAACGAATTTCCCAAAACTCAACTGACAAAAGTTTCAAATTTTTCCAACGATCATTTTTGATGTAATAAAAGTATATGTCACCGCAATAAATTTTGGAGGAAGCTCTTTTTACTTCAACCACAAAAGTTACTACCGGGGAGAACAGCTGACAGTATATTTTCATGTGACGGCAGGAAAAGATGATGAGAGCGATAGAAAGTCCGTTGAATTTTGTATCTAGCGTGACACCAGAAAAAGCGTATTCCTATTTGTGAACACGAGGATACCAAATATATAAATTGAAATCAAATATAGGAATGAGATGAGATAAACAATTGAAAATAAATAAGATAAGTAAGACAAAAAAAACAAATGAGCCAAATTAAACAAATAAGACAAATAAGACAAATATGACAAATAAGACAAATGAGACAAATTCCGTCGGAAGTTCCTAAGAGGAATCTCTTCGGAAGTTCCTCCTGGAATTCCTAAGGAAGTTCCTCCAGGAATTCCTAAAGAAGTTTATCCAAAAATTCTTTCGGAAGTTCCTCCAGGAATTTCTTCTGAAGTTTATCCAGAAATTCTTCCGGAAGTTCCTCCAGGAATTCATTCGGAAATTCTTCCAGAAATTCCTAAGGAAGATCCTCCAGAAATTCCTCCGGAAGTTCCCCTGAATTCCTCTGAAGTTCCTCGGGAATTCCTCCGAAGTTCCTCAGGAATTCCTCCGGAAGTTCCTAGAGACTTCCTCCGGAAGTTTCCTTGGGAATTCCTCCGGAAGTTCACTTGGGAATTCCCTCCAGAAGTTCCTATGGAATTCTCTCCGGAAGTCTGCTGGTTTGGGAATTCTTCGGGAAGTTCTGCTTAGACCCTCCGGAAGTTCCCTTGGGAATTCCTCCGGAACCTCCTGTTAACTTCCTCTCTTCAACTAGGGGGCTAGCTAGAGCTTGAGGGTCTTACTCGTAGGGTTTCATTCTTTCAGCTTATCAAGGTCTACATCAACAAAAAAAGTCACTATTTTTGATTGAGCTTTACAATGAAATTATTAATATTACTCACAAAGGGTGCTGCGTAAGGGTGTGGGTTTCGGTACAATGTCACGGGCTGGCGTGAACTGCTGATGTCTGTGGTAATGATAGTTCGTCGTACAAAGGGTGAACGGGACATTAGCCGCCATCTTTCGGTAATAAACTTCTCGCCAGACAGGTTATCCAGAGCTATCAAAGCTAACGGGTGACTCTAGGGGTGGACTGTCTTGTCCTATGGGCTTCCTTCTAAGACCAGATAAGGTCCGAATGTTCCGTATTCGGTTGAAGGACGATTCTTCGAGGCATCCACCAGACTCAGCTTGAGCGATTCGCTTTCCGTAGCAATCGTTGGGTCAGTTGGGGTGTTGGGTTCAACTACCAGGCTCTTAAACTGAGCACTTTTGGGTCCTGATTGCACACGTGGAGATCGGATTGAGGTTAGTTTTAGGTACAGGCTGTGGATTTGGGGGTTTGTCTCTCCAGATACTGAGAAACCTGATTATATCATACCCATTAAAAATAGAAAAGTACCTTGAATTAACGATCACTTCTTGGCAATTTTGTGGGACCTAATAGGTCAAATTGGACTCTCCAATACGAATCCAAATACGATCCTCTCTAGTCTCCGTTTACCCATAGCCCATCCATTCTTGCAAGTCTTGCAGCTTTTACCATCCCTTTTTGGCTACAATTGCTCAACTCATGACAACTTTTCGGCTGATACCCACGCAGCAGTTTTATGTGTGTTTTGTGTCTGGAAAGTGTTTGCCAAATTTTGTTTTTATTTTATTTTAGCTCTTCGTTTTGAATATTGTATTATCTTTTACTTACGGAAGTCTTCCAGGAATTCCTCCGGAAGTTCCCTCCAGGAATTCCTCCGGAAGTTCCCTCCAGGAATTCCTCCGGAAGTTCCCTCCAGGAATTCCTCCAGAAGTTCCCTCCAGGAATTCCTTCTGAAGTTCCTCCAGGAATTCCTCCGGAAGTTCCTCTCCAGGAATTCCTCCGGAAGTTCCTCTCCAGGAATTCCTCCGGAAGTTCCTCTCCAGGAATTCCTCCGGAAGTTCCTCTCCAGGAATTCCTCCGGAAGTTCCTCTCCAGGAATTCCTCCGGAAGTTCCTCTCCAGGAATTCCTCCGGAAGTTCCTCTCCAGGAATTCCTCCGGAAGTTCCCTCTCAGGAATCTCCCTCCCGGAAGTTCCTCCAGGGTACCTCCTGGAAGTTCCCTCCAGGAATTCCTCCGAAGTTCCTCCAGGAATTCCTCCGGAAGTTCCTCCAGGAATTCCTCCGAAGTTCCTTCCAGGAATTCCTCCGGAAGTTCCTCCAGGAAATTCCTCCGGAAGTTCCTCCAGGAATTCCTCCGTAAGTTCCTCCAGGAATTCCTCCGGAAGTTCTCTCCAGGAATACTCTCCGGAAGTTCCTCCCGGAATTTCTCTTCTGAAGTTCTCTCCAGGAATTCTTCCGGAAGTTCCTCCAGGAATTTCTCTGAAGTTCCTCCAGGAATTCCTCTGGAATTTCCTCCAGGAATTCTCCTTCCGGAAGTTCCTCCAAGAGTTCCCTCCAAGAGTGCCTCCGGAAGTTCCTCCAAGAGTTCTTAAGGAAGTTCCTCCAAGAGTTCCCTAGGAATTCCTCCTGAAAGTTCCTCCAGGAATTCCTCCGGAAGTTCCTTCAGGATTTCCCTCCGAAAGTTCCTTGCAGGAATTCCCTCCGTGTTCCTCTAGGAATTCCTTTTGTGGACGTTCTTACAGTTATTGTGTCGCTTTTTTTCATCGTACTTTCTCGAAGGTAACCATGGTCTTGTTGTTTACAAGTTATCACGCCTATGTAGAGAGTAGTAGGTTGAGGGTTCGAGTTTCTTCAGGACACGTGGATTCTTTTTCGCAAATCTAGTATCAATTCGTCCATTTCGGAAGTATGTGCTGTGCATATGCGCAGCCAAGTTATGAATCAAATGATGCTGAGTATACGTTGTTCAGTGGCGGATCTTAGTGGCATAAAGTTAGACTTAGGAAAGACATTTTATCACGTCGTTTTTTAATACTTCAGCTGGAAATCAGTATCATGGTTAGTTGCAGTTGTGGGTAGGCTGCGGTCAAATGAATACGATTTGGTAGACTATATAATAATAATAGATGCTGCATAAATTTGATTCTTTATTGTGTCCCCTGTCTGTTTCCTCTTAAAAATGTCCTTTTCTTTTCGTTGTCTCCCTTTGTTTGTTTTTCTTCGTCTTCCATTACAGATCAATGCCAAAATCCACCATCAAACCAAGTCAACAACATCGCAATCAATAATTTTAAAACCCTAAAGCCCTTCCTTTTCCTATTGTTTATTTGTAATCCCTAACCTCGAGTCAGTCGCGTGTACGTCGGCTACCCAAACTAACTCTAATTGTAAGAAGAATAACAAAAAATGTAAAATGAATTGCGCAAAAAAAATATATCCGGCTCCGTAACGCCAAATGGCAAATGGGCCTTCCAAATAAATGCAAGATTAAAAAAAATATTGATTGGGAGTTTGGCTTATTATGAAGAATTTTTCGCCAAAGCCAATATCCAAAATATTTAAGAGCTATACCATGTGGACAACCTAGGCGGTATGAAGAATGTCCATCGTTCAGACAAATTAATGAAACATTGCATGAGCAGATATATACGCTGATGGAGGGAAGTACACATCTAAAACTATTCGACTTCTGTCTACGTGGTATGAGAACAGCCCGTCGAAAAGAATAAACTAAAAATAGAATAATTAATAATTGAGGAACGTATAGATTATAAATTTTATTGTACAGACCGCATGTTTCTGATATGTATGACATGCTAATGACACATGCAAGGATGTTATCGATCATTTAGTAATTCGCGTTCGGTCATTTAGTAGTTTGTCAATAACTCACTCCAAAAGCTGAATTTCGAAATGCGTTGAATGGTGAACTTCTAGTGCGAAGGTTTCTCTACAACTCTGCCTAATGGTTCGTTGTTTGAATACCACTAGTAAGGGAGTTATAGCTATAGTTTCAGTAACTTAGACTAAATGATTACAAAATTCCAATCATTTAGTTTAAGCTACTGCTACTAGCTCTATAACTCCGTTATTAGTTGAATTCGAACAATGAACCATTAGGCAGATACTTAGAAAAACCTTCGCACTAGAAGTCCTCCATAAAACTCACTTCGAAATTCAGCTTTTGGAATGAGTTATTGACAAACTACTAAATGATCGAACGGTGATCGGTGGCGCATATGTCTACTAAATACAAAACACTATCATTATTAGGTAAATTATATTGGGTTTTATTGTATAAGATATTATCATGATCTGCTTTAAAGGACATTAAAATATGATGACTTTTCTGTTATACAAAACGGAACGAAAGGAAGCCGTGGCAACTATATCAATTAGGGACCGTACCCTAATAACGTAAGCAATTTTTCTAGGTTTTTCAACCTCCATGTAAATTTTATCCCATACAAATCATTTTTTATTTATATGGATCGTAAGAAAATGGCAGACCCCCTCCTTCCAAAAGTGCTTACGTAGTTAGTGTACGACCCCTTAGGGTTAATTCTCTGCAGAGGCCTAAAAATCAAATATAGAAACATAATTTTGGCAAAACTTACCCATACGCTGACTTGTGAATTAACTTTTCAGCTAGTTGAAATTGAATTTAAAGAAGCAATAGCTTCTTTAGAGGAGTGTGCCGAAGCGCAATAGCCTGCCGAGAATACCTGCCAATACCCTACTCCTATCAATCCAATTTAATAATTACAATTGACTCCAGAAAATTAGACCCTAAAAATCTAGTTTATAATTTTTCACGTCCCCACTTGAGATAATATGAAATAATTACAAAATACTTCAAATTAAGAAGAAACTGCGAAAAAACGCCCGAACAAATAAGATATCCCTTCCGGATCAGGAACTAGAGGAAAAATGAATCCTTACGGCAAATTACATATGATTACGGGACACTTGAGAGTTCTAGTTGCTTCATCCCACCTTTAATTATTTGCTCACCTTCTCTTCCATTGCTCTGGTTCCAAACCCTCGAGAAAGAAGCCAGTCAGAACCCAAACAGCAACAGATCACATTATGTAGCCGGCCCGGGTGATGCTCGCGGTGAAGCATAACAGAGCTATGTACGTAGTACAACAATTGCGGCGCGTCAGTCTCCACAGTTGACGCGTCGCGCCGCGAAGCTGCCGATAATGAGGGAAGCCACCAATTTTCCCAAGTCAGCAGCGTCAATTGATCGGATAATAATCGGATTCACTGCATTGTGGGGCACCCCAGTACGGGCGGCTGCACAGTAGCATGCTTTTGAACATGAGCTGGACGATACTTGTACACCCAGGTTTTTTTTACACGGTTTGGTTTTGGTTGTTTAAGACCTTCAGCGTCAATTAAGCAACGAGTTAACCCCACGAAAAAATTCAAAAAAATCAAAGAAAATTCAGGGGGTATTTAAAAAGCTGTGAAAGTTCAGGTTAACCGAGAAATTAATGAATTCCAACCGTGTAAAAAAACCTGGGTGTATAGTTGAGAAAATGTGTTTGACACAATTTTGATAGTATAACAATTCTAAATGGAATGGAATTTCATAATACCAACTTCCATAGAGGGAATTTTCTCCAAAGTTTTCCCTCATTCCCGGCCGCTGCATTCGGATGCGGCACAAGTTGCTGACAATCAATCGATCTACTAGTAGATAGAGTGGGAGTACGGGGCAGTAGAGTAGCTTGAGGATGATGCGTTGCATGACTCAGGAGGAGAAAGAGGAGGCAGTTTTTGTTGGGATCTTTTTACGGTTTTGTTCGAGCAAGGGTTTTCTAGTTGAAGCGCCGCCACCGCCGAAGCCGACACCTCAAATCACGTCAAATCGTCTGGCAGGCAAGCAACGAAAAAAAAAGCTGCATGTGAAAAGATGCTCACCGTTCCGGAGCTTGTTTAAGAGCATGAGTTGAGAAAATTATTGATTTCAAGGCAATCTAGGATTAGTCGTCGATCTCTTTGAAACAAATTTAAGGCAAACTATGTGCATATTCATTAGACTGGCCCAGGAAACAAAAAGTTGTCTAATTCCACGGGGCACCCCCCAGGATTGTGTCAGCCAAAATGTATAGAAAAATACAGCTCCGTCACTCATTCGATCTGGAAATTAGTTCTGATTGCTCGATTGACCTCAGAATTGCAAAAACGGCAGTTGGTATGCTATAGAACAATTTCACAGAACATTGTATGATGATTAAATGAACTTTTATATAGGTTTCGGCTGATGCGATTCGATCAAAAAACCCAAAAATACACAAATCAGCTCCTAATAAATCTACCGAAAATTATATAAAAGTTCATTTAATCATCATGCAATGGTCTGTGAAATTGTTCTGTAGCATACCAACTGCCGTTTTTGCAATTCTGAGGTCAATCGAGCAATCAGAACCAATTTCCAGATCGAATGAGTGATGGAGGTGTATTTTCCTATATATTTTGGCTGAAATCCCCATACAAACTTAAAATCAAATGCGCCAGCTTATGCAACAAGCGATTGGGCTGACATTTTGAGAGACTGATTTTCTCACCCAAACACACAATCCTGGGGGGTGCCCCGTGGAATTCGACAACATTTTCCCCCCCATAGTAAGCTGGGCCAGTCTAATATTCATCATACAGAAGAAATATTAACTTACGAGTCACTGGTAATTCTGCATTTATTCCACAATTTCAAACGAATATTATTTTTGTTCATTCTCTAATGTCCTTTCCTTTGTTTCTTCTCCACTTTTTCCGACAATTGTTTAATGTATATTAATTTGTATCATTTTTCTGTTAACAAAATATGTTTTTCTGGAACTGTTAAAAAATTACGCTCAAGCGTTACTTACAGTTTCTACGAGTAAATTAAATCGTCCGTACAAAAACTCTTACAAGGGTGAGGTTTATAATTCGTAAACTTGAGCCAAATTTGAGTTGAGTCAGGCGAGCGTAATTTCCATACACAAACAGAATACAAATTTTATGTCAGGTTACTAGTGAAAGCATTTTCATTGCGAACCATACAAAATGGCTATGCTAAGAGGAAATGTGACAAGTTACTTTGAAATTGAAATTACAAAATTTGTGATGAAAGCTCGTATATTTATTGATAAAGACAGGATGACCGTCTTCGACCAGAGGTCGCACAGACTAAACACTAGGGTGCCAATGGAATGTATGGGAAAAAAATTGCTTTCGAATTAAAAAAAACGACATTGCTCACAAGTTTCGTTACCCCAAAATATGACCCCATGCTAAATTTGAGCTCAATCGGACATGATTTAGGGGTGCCAAAAAATCATAAAAGTTTTGAAATTTTTACCCATAAAATTGTTCTAAGGTCTGTCTCATTTGGAGAATTAAACTTAAAAGTGACAGTTCGAAAATTTAAAAATCACCCCGTTCAAAGAATGGCTGGTGCTACCCAGCAATTCCAATAGGACATCGATGGAAAATGATTCGATATCTGTCAAAAGTAATCTTGCTCTGCGAGCAGGGTTATTCGATAATTATGGAAATGTCACTTCTAAGTTTAATTTCAGTTTAATTATCCAATTGAGACAGACCTTAAGGCTTTGGTCCGATTCGTGAATCAAAATCGAATTAAACTTAAAAGTGACAGTTCAAAATATTTCCAAATAGCCCTGCTCGCAGAGCAAGATTACTTTTGACAGATATTGAATCATTTTTGATAGATGTTTTGTTGACCTTGCTGGGTAGCACCAGCCATTCTTATGAGCGAGGGATTTCATAATTTCCGTACTGTCACTTTTAAGTTCGGATCTCGACGTTTCATGTATGTTTAAGTCATTTAGCATCAAAAACAAAAAATCGATTTTCGACTTTTCCTTTGATCCCCCCTTGGGAAAATTTTCATTGGTAAAAATTTCAAAACTTTGACCCCTAAATCATGTCCGATTGAGCTAAAATTTTGCATGGGGTCATATTTTGGGATAATGAAACTTGTGAGCAATGTCGTTTTTAAAAATTCGAAAATGTCATACACCCTACGAACACTTAGGGTCTGTCTCATTTGGAGAATTAAACTTAAAAGTGACAGTTCGAAAATTAGCAAATGACCCGCTTCATAAGAATGGCTGGTGCTACCCAGCAATTCCAATAAGACATCGGTGCAAAATGATTCGATATCTGTCAAAAGTAATTTTGCTCTGCATGCAGGGTTATTCGATAATTATTGAAATGTCACTTTATATTTAATTTCAGTTTAATTCTCCAAATGAGACAGACCCAACATCTAGCATGAGACAACGGGCAGGACATTCTCACAACACCCAGTGGACCAGTGGAGAACTTTAAGCTTTACGAAAAGTTTTCTCCTTGCCGGGGCGGGAATCGAACCCATACTCCACAGCACATGGGTCTAAACGATTGCGTTGTTACCCGTGTTCTGGAGTAAATAATAGTAGTTTGTGCAACTAGTTGCAAAAAGATGATTTTTTCAGCACGAGTTGTACGTTTATCCAACGAATTCGCCGCACGATGATCAAGAAGGAGTTGCAGGTAAAGTTGCACGTTTGCCGTGCCAGGGCACCAGGGTTGCCGTTTGCCAGGTCAACCAGGGTTGGCATACAGTTTCGGGGTGGTAAAGTGGACCAAGACTGACTTGGAGGCGTTAGAACGAGCAGTACGAGTGGCGTTCACTAAGCATCGCATGCGTCATCCAAAATCGTCCATTGAGAGAGTCACCCTGCCACGTACAGTAGGAGGAAGAGACGTCACCGATATACAATTTATTTATCATCAGACTAAGGCCGGAGTGGCCTGTGCTGCACATAAACGACTTCTCCATTCAGCTCGGTCCATGGCTGCACTTCGCCAACCACGCAGTCTGCAGAGGGTCCGCAAATCGTCCTCCACCTGATCGATCCACCTTGCCCGCTGTGCACCTCGCCTTCTTGTTCCCGTCGGATCGTTGTCGAGAACCATTTTCACCGGATTACTGTCCGACATTCTGGCTACGTGCCCGGCCCACCGCAGTCTTCCGATTTCGCGGTGTGAACGATGGATGGTTCTCCCAACAGCTGATGCAACTCGTGGTTCATTCGCCTCCTCCACGTACCGTCCGCCATCTGCACCCCACCATAGATGGTACGCAACACTTTCCTTTCGAAAACTCCCAGTGCGCGTTGGTCCTCCACGAGCATCGTCCAGGTCTCGTGTCCGTAGAGAACTACCGGTCTTATAAGCGTTTTGTGGATATTCAGTTTGGTACGGCGGCGAACTCTATTCGATCGGAGCGTCTTGCGGTGTCCAAAGTACGTACGATTTCCAGCCACTATGCGTCTTCGAATTTCTCTGCTGGTATCGTTATCGGCGGTCACCAGTGAGCCCATGTACACGAATTCTTCAACCACCTCGATTTCGTCACCACCGATAGAAACTCGTAGTGGGTGGCTCACATTGACCTCTCTTGAGCCTCTTCCTATCATGTACTTCGTCTTCGACGTGTTGATGACTAGTCCAATCCGTCTAGCTTCGCTTTTCAGTCTGATGTAGGCTTCCTCCATCCTCTCAAAGTTACGTGCCATGATATCAATGTCGTCGGCGAAACCAAATAACTGGACGGACTTCGTGAAAATCGTACCACTCGTGTCAATCCCTGCCCTTCGTATTACTCCCTCCAAAGCGATGTTGAATAGCAGACACGAAAGACCATCACCTTGCCGTAACCCTCTACGGGTTTCGAAGGGACTCCAGAATGCCCCTGAAACTCGAACTACGCACATCACCCGATCCATCGTCGCCTTGATCAACCGTTTCAGTTTATCCGGAAATCCGTTTTCGTGCATTAGCTGCCATAGCTGGTCCCGATCGATTGTATCATATGCGGCTTTGAAGTCGATAAATAGATGATGTGTGGGCACGTTGTATTCGCGGCATTTCTGCAATACTTGACGTATGGCGAACACCTGGTCTGTGGTAGAGCGTTCACCCATAAATCCCGCCTGGTACTGCCCCACGAACTCTTTTGCAATTGGTGTTAGTCGACGGCATAAAATTTCGGAGAGTACCTTGTAGGCGGCGTTCAGCAATGTGATTACGCGGTAGTTGCTACAATCCAGCTTATCGCCCTTTTTGTAGATGGGACACACCCCAGCCAACACAAAGTCTCATATGCTAGCGAATAAGTATACATGGTGGAGGCGATATAGGCGCATGCCTCCATTTGACTGCATGCAAAATGTGCCTATATGGCCTCCACTTTGTACACTTATTCGCTATGATATACGATCTTGTGTTTGCTGGGACGACACCTTCCATCCACTCCTGCGGCAGAACCTCATCCTCCCAAACCTTGGTAATCACCCAGTGCAGCGCTCTAGCCAGTGCTTCACCACCGTGTTTAAACAGCTCTCCTGGTAGTTGGTCAACTCCAGGGGCTTTGTTGTTTTTCAGCCGGCCGATCTCCTTCTGGATTTCCTGGAGATTCGGAGCCGGAAGTCGCATGTCCTGCACGCGTGCTCCTAGGTTCATTACCATACCGCCACCGTTGTCTGCCATATCGCCATTCAGGTGCTCTTCGTAGTGCTGCCGCCACCTTTGGATCACCTCACGCTCGTTTGTAAGAAGGTTCCCGTTTATGTCCTTACACATATCAGGCTGTGGCACGTGGCCCTTACGTGAACAGTTCAACTTCTCATAGAACTTTCGTGTGTTATTAACGCGGTACAGTTCCTCCGTCTCTTCACGGTCTCGATCTTCCTGCTGACGCTTTTTCCTCCGGAAAATCGAGTTTTGTCTGTTCCGCGCCCGTTTGTATCGTGCCTCGTTCGCCCTCGTACGGTGTTGCAGCAATCTCGCCCATGCTGCATTCTTCTCCTCAACTAACTGCTCACATTCGCCGTCATACCAGTCGTTTCTCTGATCCGGAGCCACCGTGCCTAGTGCTTCTCTGATCCGGAGCCACCGTGCCTAGGTTGCGGTGCTTCCAATGGCGGATCGAATATCTCTCCAGCCATCTTCAAGAGATGCTGCGCCTAGCTGCTCTTCCGTTGGGAGTGCCACTTCCAGCTACTGCGAGTAGTCTTGGGCTAGTCTACCGTCTTGTAGCCGCCCAATGTTTAGCCGCGGCGGACGACTCCGACGCGTGTTGATCACCGTCGAGAGTTTTGAGCGCAGACATACTGCAACGAGGTAGTGGTCGGATTCAATATTCGCACTGCGGTAAGTGCGTACGTTCGTGATGTCGGAGAAGAATTTACCGTCGATTAGAACGTGGTCGATTTGGTTTTCCGTTTCTTGATTAGGTGATTTCCATGTGGCCTTGTGGATATTCTTGCGGGGGAAGAAAGTGCTTCGGACTACCATTCCGCGGGAGGCTGCAAAGTTTATGCATCGTTGGCCGTTGTCGTTCGATACGGTATGCAGACTATCCGGTCCGATGACCGGCGTTCATGTCACCGATGACGATTTTGACGTCCCGCAGTAGGCATCCATCGTATGTCTGCTCCAGCTGCGCATAGAACGCTTCTTTCTCGTCGTCGGATCTCCCTTCGTGTGGGCAGTGCACGTTGATGATGCTATAGTTGAAGAAACGGCCTTTTATCCTCAGCTTGCATATCCTTGCGTTGATTGACTGCCACCCAATCACGCGTTGGCGCATCTTTCCCAAAACTATGAAGCCGGTTCCCAGCTCGTTGGTGGTGCCACAGCTTTGGTAGAAGGTAGACGTTCGATGCCCGCTTTTCCACACTTTCTGTTCTGTCCAGCAGATTTCCTGCAGCGCTACGACATCGAAGTTGCGGGGATGTAATTCATCGTAGATTATCCTGTCGCAACCTGCGAAGCCTAGCGACTTGCAGTTCCATGTTTAAAGCTTCCAATCGTGATCCTTTATTCGTCGCCTAGGTCGTTGCCGATTGTATCGAGTCGTATAATCTTCTATGTCGTTCGTTATAGTTGTTTTTAAAGGCGGCTTATTGGGCCTGCGCAAACCTCCTGTCTCGTCGAAGGGCCGTCGTGTTAGGGCTGTTTAGCGTCCCACCTAACACCAGGACTTGGGCTTTTTTTTTGTTTTTTTTTTTTTTACAAGGGAGAATGCATTTACACACTAACCCAGTACACGTGCATTGTAGTTGCCAAACTACCACACGGAAGTGTACTGGAGTGTCGGACTCGACCATACCGGTAATACCGACTAAACTCCCTTGGGCTCCACCATCGTTTCCCCCAGGAACTACCTCCCAGTACTACTTCTGGGGGATGGCAGTACTAAACGTACTCGCTCATTATCGCTCACACATGCGAGACTGACTTGGGTGCTCGCACACCATTCACTCCATTTGAGTCTTACTTGGATGCTCTCCCGGGCGCTCCGCTGCCATGCCTCGAGGTGTCAACAGCGGTAACTGCCTGGGCCTACAGATATTACGCTACGACACTCCTGCCTCAGCACGAGCAGATCAATCACACCACTGCCGAAGCAGACCACACGCTACCCTTTCGAAGCAGGGACACTCCCCATGCACCACATGTGCACAACTGTAGGTGTGTGGGTACAACCCACTGCTACCCTGCCGCCGAAGCAGCTTGTCCAAAGACCATTCGCTACATGTGACCCTTATTCGGGTGCTCACTCTAACACTCCACTGCCATGCCTCGAGGTGTCGATAGCGGTATGTAGGGACAAATCAACGATACTACGCTACGACACTCCTACCTCAGCATGTGCAGTCCATACTCAGACTTCTGCTGCGCCTCAGCACAAACAGATCACTCACTCCCTGCCGAAGCAGCTCACGCGCTACCCTACCGAAGTAGGGACACTCCCCATGCCAATTGGCACTCCCTGGGCTTGTGCTTTTGGAGCGGCACACAGTCGCTTTGATAGAGTTGATAGAGTGATTACGGGCACTTGTGGTTTTTTGGGAGGGATTTTAGCAGAGCCCTCTGCTAAATCCCACCACGCCCTAGGCAGTTCTCCCTGACTCACAGACAGCTGGGGAGGGGTCGTCAAGCCCTTGGACATGGTCCATGCTGTCCCTGCTGTCCCTGCTGCCCCCAAGGACTTGGGCTTGTGCGCTTTGAGCGGCACACGGTCGTTTTGGCGGAGCCTACTTGCGGATACATACAGCTTTTTAACAGGGCCCACTGTCAAACCCCACCACATCCTAGGCAGGCGCCACAACTCGCAGATGGCCTGGGGAGGGATCGTCAAGCCCTTGGACATAGTCCCTGCTGCCCCCACCGATATACAAACACTATGTGTTTCCCAGATCCAGCAGTTGCGAAGATACTTCGTGGAAAGCCAGAACCGCCACGAAATCTATCGCGCTGTGTGTGAAGCTGACCACGGATTCAGTGCCCTGCATCTGGCGCAGGAGGACTATCAGCTGAATTGCGACATCAAATCTGTCGACGAGATGATCGCATCGTGGAAGCAGAAGGAGTTGCATGGGACGCACCCCCATCAACTGGAGCTGGAATATTTCGACAAAGCGGCGTCGAATACGTGGCTGGTGCGGGGTGAACTCTTCTCGGAAACAGAAGGATTCATGGTAGCCATCCAGGACCGGGTAATTGCGACGAAGAACTATCGGCACTATATATTGCACGAAAACGTGGAGGACCGCTGCAGGAAGTGCAATTCAGTAGGAGAGACGATCGAACATATCGTGTCCGGGTGTTCAGCCTTAGCTGATTCAGCCTATCTTGGTCGTCATAATGAAGTAGCCAAGATTGCGCACCAACAGCTTGCTTTAAAGCACAACTTGGTTAACCAGTTTGTCGCCTAATACAAATATGTGCCTGTCCCGGTTCTGGAAAATAGTTTCGTGAAGCTGTACTGGGATCGCGAGATCATAACGGATGTCCTCATTCGTGCCAATCGGCCCGATATTGTGGTCTACGACAAAAGGATGAAGCGGGTAACCCTTATCGACATTGCTGTACCGCTAGACCATAATGTCCAAACAACATTCTCCAACAAGATAACGAAGTACCACGACTTGGCGGAGGAGTTGAAGCAGATGTGGCACCTGGAGGACGTGCGTATAATTCCGGTTGTTATCTCAGCAACCGGAATCGTCCCGAAATCTCTTCTGGGAACATATACCTTAAATGCCAGACCACCAGATTAAGGGCTAATTCCCAGAAAATGATTGGTATTCCATCTGTTCCAAGCACATTTGACTTGACGGTTCTAATGGCATTGACGACTTCCCACCACTGTACCGATCGAAATGAAAAAGCAGACGCAACGGGTGCAACAGCAGTACGCAGATAGTTGTGAATTGAGTTAGAATTGTAGTTTTCTAGGAAAACATTATTGATTTCATCAGAATCAAAATCACATTTTGCAAAGATTTGTTCTTGCCAATTCCAAGACTTTTCACCCTTTTCCACAATATTCCGGGTTGGATCCGGCTATCCAAAAATATATCTGTAAAATGCTTTTTGGCTCTTGATACTATCGCAGTTGTTCGGTTTCGTAGCCCTTTGAACGGCTAGCGTTTGCACTGTTTCATGTCCAATGGAGCAGCTAACCAATCCTTATAAGCTGGAGTACAGTTGTCGTGGACGCTTACTAAATGTTGGTTGATAAAGTTCAGTAAATCCTCTGGATTTTGGAATTCATAGAACTTATTCCACGGTATAGAAAGAACGCCATTTTGCAAGAGCTCCAGGTTCTAGTTTACATAGTCCCGATATGTACGAGCGCTGGAAGGTCGCACGACGGCGACGTCAGAATCTAGTGATCCATAAAGAAGATCATGTTGCGAAAGACCAGGAAAACTTACTTGACCAAAACGTAGCATGCCTACGTCACTGCTGGCAACGAGCAAGTCTAACTAGGAACAGCCACTATCGTAAAAATAAGTTGGTTCGTCATCGATCAATGCACTATGGTCCACGATACAGATTTACGCGGAAAGGTGCATTTTACGCCAAAACTATATTTTTAAGAAAAAAAATGTTGTTCTAAAAAATTGTTCGAAATATTTTTTTTGTTTTCGAATTTTCGGAAAAGTCGGCTTCGGGTGACTTTTAGAGCTAAAAAAATGCAACTTTTGATATTTAAATAAATTAAATATGCTCAATATCTTTTTCTGATCAGAAGTTATAATCGTTTTTCTGTCAAAATTGCTTTTTACTCATAAGTTGATATCTCCAATTAGGGCAAACCAAAAAAATATATTTACACGGCATTTGGAAAAGCAATTCATATTCTTTATTATGTCAAAAAATTGGATATACGTTATTTTTTTATCTGAAGTTTTATCAATTTTACTATAGTCATATTTTTTCAGGCAAATTGATATAACTCGACAATGTTCTCATAGCAAAACACGCGTTTTGAAAAGTCCCAAAAGTCTTCAGAAGGTGACATTCGCGAAAATTAAAAATAAAATGAGCAGATCAAAATATAGTTTTGCAAGGGCACCCTAATCCTAGTAAGTGAAAATGCTCTAAACAAGTTAGCTTAAGAGCTACAGAAAAAGTTTACATAGCAAAGTTGATTGGAAAAAGCTGCGCTACAGTTTTGTACCTTGAACATTTTATTTCAATATTCTGCAAAATAAAAAAATCCCACATTTTTATAAAATGACCCACCCTACTTTTCGATAACTTTATAATAAGGGCTCAAGTATCCAGAACAACTTTGTAGAACAATTTTTTTTCTTAACCTTCCGGGACTCGCATTGTTGTAAAAAGTACAACACATTTAGTAAAAATGAGATATCTTTTTAGTCAGTTGACCAATTTGCACCAAACCACCATGTATTCCTCAAATTAGTTCTCCACCACTTGAGAAGATAATAAAAGTGATTCTATAGAATACTCGGGTAAATATAGCTAAATAAAAGGCTCAGGTGCGCTAGGAAAAGTGACAGTAATGAATTATTTATTTATTTCATTAACAATTCATCCTTAAGTAGCATGATTTTTCCCATATTATTTCTGACAATAATCTTGGAGTTAATTCGCAGTTCTCACTCACCTATGACCGTAGGTGGCCACCAGGCGGCCTTCCGGAAAACCCGGAACGTTCGTAAAAATGGTAATTTTGGGAAGTTCGTCCTACAGCAGCGCAATTTTTTCTAAGCCATTTCTGACGGTGATCTTAGAGTTGATACACAGTTCTTACTTTACTCTGACCGCAGGTGGCAATCAGACGGCCTTCTGATAATCCGGAACGCCCGTAAAAATGGTCACTTTGGAAAGTTTGTCCTAGAGCAGCGCAATTTTTTCTAAATTATTTCTGATGGGGATATTTGAGCTAAAACACATTTCTCACACTGCTACGACCGCAGGTGGCCACCAGACGGTCTTCCGGATAATCCGGAACATATGTAAAAATGGTCATTTAGGATAGTTCGTCCTAGAGTAGCGCAATTTTCCCTAAGCCATTTCTGACGAAGATCTTAGTGCTAATTCATAGTTCTTATAGCCGCGGGTGACTACCAGACGGCCTTTCCGTAAATCTGGAACGTCCGTGAAAATGGTCGTTTTGTACAGTTCGTCCTAGACCAACATTTTTCTTCTAAACCATTTCTGATAATGACCAGGGAGTTAGTCAATGCTCTTCACCATACAATATTGTATAGAGTTTACCACTTTCACCATGGGTATAATAATAACCCAAGAATATACTGCGCAAACAAATGAATGATGAATTTTATCATAAACAATACTCTAGTAGTCATTGATGATAATAATCACATCAGGTATTCGACAGAAATTGAATCGTCTAAGTGAAGTCATTCGATAAGAATGATGTGTTTTTAACGGCCATCTAAATTCCTGAAAATACCTCAATGAGGTCCCAGCCAACACAAAGTCGCATATGCTAGCGAATAAGTGTACAAGGTGGAGGCGATATAGGCGCATTCCTCCATTTGACTGCATGCAAAGTGCACGTATATGGCCTCCACTTTGTACACTTATTCGCTTTGATATACGATCTTGAGTTTGCTGGGGTACCATACCTACTTAATGTACAAATAGTGCACTTGCCTTACTCGATGTAATGTAACTCGTTGTGAATCCTGGCTAGTATGATCAATTCTTGATAATAATTTCGATAATAATAACGAGTGGCCAACCCCAACAAAAATTTTTTGGGGTGACGTAATCGGGTCGAAAACGTGATAAAATCGGGGAGTGACAAAATCGGCTCGACACTGTATTAGTTTACAATCCCTAAACAACTTTGTAGAAGACGGCAAATTTCTAAGTCCCACAGATCCCAAGATATCGAAGAACTGATGTCTCATTTGCAGTAGCGCCTCCTTGCGAATGAATTCTAAATTATTCATTTTCTCATCATATTGGTTTTCGATGCTCGAACAACTTTGTAGAAGACGGCAATTTTCTAAATCCCATAGATCCCGAGATATCGAAGAACTGATCTCTTATATATAGTAGCGCCGCCTTACGGCTCAATAAAGAACTAAACAGTTTCTCAACATATTGGTTTCCAATTGTCCAACATCTTTATAGAAGATGTCAACTTTCTAAATCCAAAAGATCGCTTTCATATACAGCAGCGCCACCTTGCAGATGAATTCTAAGCTAAACAGGTTCTCGACATATTGGTTTTTAATCCTCGAACAGCTTTATAGAAGACGGCAACTTTTTAAATCCCACAAATCCCGAGATATCGAAGAACTGGTCTCTCATATACAGTAGCGCCTCCTTGCGGATGAATTCTAAGCGAAACAGGTTTTCGACATATTGGTTTCCAATGCTCGAACAAATTTGTCGAAGATGGTAATTTTCTAAATTCCACAGATCCCGAGATATCAAACCAAACTGATCTCTCATATACCCTCACGCCGCCTTACGGCTAAATTCTGAACTAAACAGTTTCTCAACATATTAGTCTCCAGTCTTGGGACAACTTCGTAGAAGACGGAAATTTCCTTAGTCCCATAGATCCCGAAATATCAAACCATTGGTATTTTCATATACAATAGAGCCGCTATGTGGGAGAATTCCAAATCATTTTTTTTCTTGACTCATATGAATGAATGAAAAAAAATTAGGCCCTCATTAAATGTTACCTCTGACAATTTTTGAAAATGGTATAACTTTTGATCGGGAAAAGATATTGAGCATATTTACCCATCAAGAGTGGCATTTTTGAGCACTAAAAATCACCTGAAGACGACTTTTTTGGAAAATCTAAAACTCTTGTTTCTCGCTTCTTGGTTCTCACTGCTTATTGCTTATTTCTCAATTCTCAGTTCTCAGTTTTCAATTTTCAGTTATCAGTTCTCAGATCTCACTACTTACTGCTCACTTCTCACTTCTATTTTCTCACTTCTTAATTATTATTTCCCATTACTCACGTCTGACTTCTCACTTCCCGTTTCGCTACTTCTCATTGCTCATTTCGCATTTTTCACTTCTCATATCTTACACTTCATCTCTCACTTCTCACTATTAGTATTTCAATTCTCACATCCCGTTTCTCATATATCACTTTTTACTTCTTTCCTCAATAATCACTTCGCAATTATCACTACTCATTGCTCATTTATCACTCTTGACTAATCGTATTCTGAGGGAAAATATTTTAACTATTTGGACAAACGGCAATCGGCAAAATGACCCTTTCAGCCGCTAGGTTGCGAAGGCCGACGGAGGTCCTTCGTAGCTTAAAGCACCACTCTAGCGTACTGTAGGGTCATGGGTTCGAGTCCCATCGAAGGGAAAGTGGTTACCTCCAATACATTTTCCAAATCAATATTTTCCACATAATGTACATATTCACATATGGGTTTTCACAACATTGTAAATTAATGTCCAAGTCGGGTGGCCTGTGCTGCACATAAAAGACTTCTCCATTCAGCTCGGTCCATGGCTGCACTTCGCCAACCACGCTGTCTACGGAGGGTCCGTCCTCCACCTGATCGATCCACCTTGTACGCTGTGCACCTCGCCTTCTTGTTCCCGTCGGATCGTTGTCGAGAACCATTTTCACCGGGTTACTGTCCGACATTCTGGCTACGTGCCGGGCCCACCACAGTCTTCCGATTTCGCGGTGTGAACGATGGATGGTTCTCCCAACAGCTGATGCAACTCGTGGTTCATTCGCCTCCTCCACGTACCGTCCGCCATCTGCACCCCACCATAGATGGTACGCAACACTTTCCTTTCAAAAACTCCTAGTGCGCGTTGGTCCTCCACGAGCATCGTCCAGGTCTCGTGTCCGTAGAGAACTACCGGTCTTATAAGCGTTTTGTAGATAGTCAGTTTGGTACGGCGGCGAACTCTATTCGATCGGAGCGTCTTGCGGAGTCCAAAGTACGAACGATTTCCAGCCACTATGCGCCTCCGAATTTCTCTGCTGGTATCGTTATCGGCGGTCATCAGTGAGCCCAAGTACACGAATTCTTCAACCACCTCGATTTCGTCACCACCGATAGAAACTCGTGGTGGGTGGCTTACATTGACCTCTCTTGAGCCTCTTCCTATCATGTACTTCGTCTTCGACGTGTTGATGACTAGTCCAATCCGTTTAACTTCGCTTTTCAGTCTGATGTAGGCTTCCTCCATCCTCTCAAAGTTACGTGCCATGATATCAATGTCGTCGGCGAAACCAAATAACTGGACGGACTTATTGAAAATCGTACCACTCGTGTCAATCCCTGCCCTTCGTATTACTCCCTCCAAAGCGATGTTGAATAGCAGACACGAAAGACCATCACCTTGCCGTAACCCTCTACGCGTTTCGAAGGGACTCGAGAATACCCCTGAAACACAACTACGCACATTACCCGATCCATCGTCGCCTTGATCAACCGTATCAGTTTATCCGGAAATCCGTTTTCGTGCATTAGCTGCCATAGCTGGTCTCGATCGATTGTATCATATGCGGCTTTGAAGTCGATAAATAGATGATGTGTGGGCACGTTGTATTCGCGGCATTTCTGCAATACCTGACGTATGGCAAACACCTGGTCTGTGGTAGAGCGTTCACCCATAAATCCCGCCTGGTACTGCCCCACGAACTCTCTTGCAATTGGTGTTAGTCGGCGGCATAAAATTAGGGAGAGTACCTTGTAGGTGGCGTTCAGCAATGTGAGAGCGCATTAGTTGCTACAATCCAGCTTATCGCCCTTTTTGTAGATGGGACACACGACACCTTCCATCCACTCCTGCGGCAGAACCTCATCCTCCCAAACCTTGGTAATCACCCAGTGCAGCGCTCTAGCCAGTGCCTCACCACCCACTTTAAACAGCTCTCCTGGTAGTTGGTCAACTCCAGGGGCTTTGTTGTTTTTCAGCCGGCCGATCTCCTCCTGGATTTCCTAGAGATTCGAAGCCGGAAGTCGCATGTCCTGCGCGCGTGCTCCTAGGTTCATTAACATACCGCCACCGTTGTCTGCCATATCACCATTCAGGTGCTCTTCGTAGGGCTGCCGCCACCTTTGGATCACCTCACGTTCGTTTACAAGAAGGTTCCCGTTTATGTCCTTACACATATCGGGCTGTGGCACGTGGCCCTTACGTGAACGGTTCAACTTCTCATAGAACTTTCGTGCGTTATTAGTGCGGTACAGTTCCTCCGTCTCCTCACGGTCTCGATCTTCCTGCTGGCGTTTTTTCCTCCGGAAAATCCAGTTTTGTCTATTTCGCGCCCGTTTGTATCGCGCCTCGTTCGCCTTCGCGCGGTGTTGTAGCAATCTTGCCCATGCAGCATTCTTCTTCTCAACTTACTGCTCACATTCGCCTTCATACCAGTCGTTTCTCTGATCCGGAGCCATCTTCAAGAGATGCTGCGCCTAGCTGCTATTCCGTTGGGAATGTCACTTCCAGCTGCTGCGCGTAGTCTCGGGCTAGTCTACCGTCTTGTAGCCGCCCAATGTTTAACCGCGGCGAACGACTCCGACGCGTGTTGATCACCGTCGAGAGTTTTGAGCGCAGACATACTGCAACGAGGTAGTGGTCGGATTCAATATTCGCACTGCGGTAAGTGCGTACGTTCGTGATGTCGGAGAAGAATTTACCGACGATTAGAACGTGGTCGATTTGGTTTTCCGTTACTTGATTAGGCGATCTCTATGTGGCCTTGTGGATATTCTTGCGGAAAAAGAAAGTGCTTCGGAGTACCATTCCGCGGGAGGCTGCAAAGTTTATGCATCCTTGGCCGTTGTCGTTCGATACGGTATGCAGACTATCCGGTCCGATGACCGGTCTATACATTTCCTCCCTTCCTATCTGAGCGTTCATGTCACCGATGACGATTTTGACGTCCCGCAGTGGGCATCCATTGTATGTCTGCTCCAGCTGCGCATAGAACGCTTCTTTCTCGTCGTCGGATCTCCCTTCGTGTGGGCAGTGCACGTTGATGATGCTATAGTTGAAGAAACGGCCTTTAATCCTAAGCTTGCACATCGTTGCGTTGATTGCCTGCCACCCAATCACGCATTGGCGCATCTTTCCCAGCACTATGAAGCCGGTTCCCAGCTCGTTGGTGGTGCCACAGCTTTGGTAGAAGGTAGCCGCTCGATGCCCGCTTTTCCACACTTTCTGTCCTGTCCAGCAGATTTCCTGCAGCGCTACGACATCGAAGTTGCGGGGATGTAATTCATCGTAGATTATCCGGTCGCAACCTGCGAAGTCTAGCGACTTGCAGTTCCATGTTCCAAGCTTCCAATCGTGATCCTTTATTCGTCGCCTAGGTCGTTGCCGATTGTATCGAGTCGTATTATCTTCTATGTCGTTCGTAATAGTTGGTTTTAAAGGCGGCTTATTGGGACTGCGCAAACCTCCTGTCTCGTCGGAGGGCCGTCGTGTCAGGGCTGTTTAGCGTCCCACCTAACACCAGGACTTGGGCTTGTGCGCTTTGAGTCGGGTGGTTTAATCCCCGGAAATCGGCAATTAACTTGTATTGAACTGAAATTAAGAACTTGCCAACAAAGAAATCAGTGTAGAAGCAATAAATAAATATAATTTTTCAAAATAATGCAAAATCTCCACAAACATTTCTTTTTCCTCGAAACAAAAATACATTAGCACTTTCAAAAATAAATACTGTATTTATAAAAGAAGCATTTTCCATAAAGAAATAAAGATTCTCCATTGAAAAAAAAAAATAACACGATTTCCATAAATAAACCAATATTAGCAATAAACAAATACAAAATTTTTTTACAGAATATTTTTTTTCCACAAAAAATAAAAACTTTCCACAAGAATCAATAAAGAACAATACAAAAATTGGAAAATTTCCTTTAAAGCTTACACCCAAAAAACAAATCTGACAATTATTGTATAAAATCGTGGCATATACAATTCTGTAAGCTTTTTATACAGATTATTATACAAATCTGTAAGATTTCAATACAACCATTGTATTAAAATCTTCCAAAAATTGCATATGCCACATTATTATACAGTTTCTGTAAGGTTCTTATGCTAACTGTATTCAAATCTGCCATCCGCTGGTTGGGTGTAGTGTTCATTAAGCACTTCCACATTTTTTAACTGCGGTTACCATTTTTTCATTCGTTTATCATGAGGCTGCACGATGATACTTTTATGCCCAGGGAAATCGAGGCAATTTCCAATCCGAAAATTGCCAAGACCGGCACCGGGTAATCGAACCCAGCCACCCTCAGCATGGTCTTGCTTTGTCGCGTCTTACCGCACGGCTAAGGAAGGCCCTCAAATATATGAAACAAAAATTTCAGCGAGTTAAATTAGGACGAAGTTATGTGAATCCCTTACGTGTTGTGTGTATAAATCTTTAGTGTGTTCATTGGTGAATTTGTATATGGTTAATGTGATAATTGAAACAGTAAAAAGTACACTCATTATTCTTTGCACATGAACTCCATATTACAACCACATCATATTTTATTCAAAATAGCACAAAGCAGAAAAATGGACACTTCTTGTCTAGCTTATTCCGTTTTCTTTCAGCAAGACCTCGGTGCCATACAATCATAGTGCAGTGGCATCATCATGCGGACTCAAACCGAATCCGGCCGGCATTTTTTTATTGTTATTATATTCATTGACAATGTCCTATAGTTGTACCAGATCACATTCATCTCCCGCCAAACAATGTGCAGCAGTCTAGGAGGGTGAATAAGTTGAGCAGAAAATGGAAAGGTTCGCAGAAAAAAAAACTGATAACTAACTACCCCGGTTGACAAACAGCCGGAACCGTATGAAGTGTATGAAGTAGCAGTTTTTTTTATGCTGTTTGTATTTCCGGACTCGGAGATGTTTCGAAATCGTACGTCGGGGCCAAAAAAGATGGGAGATTGTATCGTTTTTTAGCCGTACCAACAACGCATCCGATATGTGTGTTATTTATTCTTCTGTCATCGACCCAAAATTGTGGAGAGAGCGTGTCATTTTAGCGAGAGCTCTCGGATATCCGATACATATCCGGTGAAAGCATATTTACGGCGAGGGAATGACGCATGATGCTGAACTGGGTTGGGTTCTGTAAATTAAACTCGTTTTGATTCATTACGTGTAGAGCATGCATATCGTTCTGATTCCTGCTGTTTATGTCTACATGGATGTGAATTTATCGTATATTCATTTACCTGATAATCGTTTTAAATTGTATTCCCATTGTATTATTTTATATCGAATAGGTACTTTTTTTTATTAAATAATAAGTTTCATTTAAATAGTCGGCCATAATCTACAAAAAATGAATTGCACATAAACGACCTTGGCGGTGTATGCAGTACACACAATAGTTGTGTGCAAAATTTGCATAAGCAAAAGTTAAAACGATGGGTGGTAGAAAAGGTTTCCACTCGCAATCTCCAAAACAGAGGCACCCAAATGTTGCACCTATCCTGGCGTAAGTACCGTTCGCAATTACCACTGGACTTGCACACCACACACATATAGCGAAGAACCAACAAAACCGAACGGTCCGGGCAAAACGGCGATAGTCCCGATTCATGCTATTCATTAAGCTGCCTGGCGCCCCGAAATCGGCCCACAACAAAGGAACGAAATTTATCTGCAAAAAGCTATCTCAGGGCAGCAGCACCGCCGTCGATCGATCGACGGCCGGTCAACAATACCATCCAGGGGCCATTACACCGTCAGTGGCCGCTACGCACAAGTTTCGCTCGTGACCGGCGGCGCTGAGCCTGGGACTCCGCTAGATCGCCCTTGACCATCATCATCATCGTCGGTGCTGGTCGAGGGACGGCGATGTCGAGGGGAGGGATTCTGCGCCTCAATTAATAACAATGAAGTGAAAAAGTAGCTCGGGGATGGAAATTTTACCCAAACTCGGCTCTCCCTTTCGCCGCTTCGCATGAGCCAGAATAGCGAGATCAACCGGTACCGGATCGGATCATCGCAGAGCTAGAAAGGGGACACAGGATGGGACGGCGAGGGTCAGGAGAAGGCAACTGCCAAGTAGTTCAGCTTTTCGTTCGGATTAGAGTTCACTCCGCCAGCCGGAGCCCATTTCGCTCAGAGCGCCCCCTTTATTATCGTTTTAGTTAATATCTATTGACTTATTTGATGGACCAATTACGCGGCGGAATGTTTGAATTAGACATGGGAACGGCTACGACTACGGTGCGGCAGCAGTAGTTTCTTTTTTTCTAGGGTTCGCATTGACTTCGGAGATTGGTGCTCGGCGAGAGAAGAAGGCACGCTGGGGAAAAGTGTGGAAGCCTTTTACCTAAATCAGAAGTTTCAGGTGGAAATAGACGAATCATGCTGAACGCTTTCGAAGCTTAATTCGCCAAGATGTTGCGGGATAAACAAAATAGTAGGTATGGAACGATGGGATGAGTCTTCTTTACTATAAAGGATTACTGTTTCGATTGTTCATAGATTTTTCAATTTCATAACTACCAACTTCGTCCTATCAAAAACTAAATAATTAAAAAGCCTTCAAAATATTTTTATTTAGGGATAAATTTGTTCATGAGATTTTCAGCTCTCGAAATCAGCACATTTTCAAAGTTCCTAATTGAAGTCATGCGAAGTTTGCTGTTGCACATAATTTGAAGTGTCCAGAAATTCCTGCAAAAATCGTACAGGGAATTTTGTTGAAAGATTTTTTATGCAAATATATTAAACAATGAAATAAAAAATCCAAAAGGAAAAGTCTTTGATGGAAGGAATTTCCAGACGGAATATCCGAAGAAACTCTTGTAGCCTTCAAATGATTCCTAAAAGAATTTATAAAAAAATTCCCGAAACATTTTCCAAAGAAATTCTTGGATAAAGTTCTGAAGAAACTCTTAAGAGAAATTTCGAAGGAATTCCAAGAATCTCTTGCTAGAGTTTGGAAAGAATTTTTTTGAGAAATTAATGTAAGAACTCTTAAGAGAAAATGTTGGAATAATTGCTGAAGTGATTCCTAGAAAAAAATGAAGGAATTTCTAATTCGCTTCTCGCAGGATTTCCAAAGAAATTCATTAAGAAACTTATAAAAAGAATTCCGGAAGGTTTTCCTGAAACGATTTCCGTATGTATTCTAAAAGGAATTTCCGAAGTGGTTTTCGTAGTAATTTAAATTAACAAAAGAATTGAAAAAGGAATTCCTGAAGGATTTCCTAAATGAATTCGTAAAATAATGCTCGAAGGAATTTCTATAGAAATTAAAAAAAAAACGAAAGGGATATTTTTTAACATTCTTTCATAAACTTTTTTCGGAAATTACTCCGGAGATAAATAAGAAATTCCTTTGAAAATCCCTCAAGATATTCCTTCGAAAATTAAAATAAGGAATTATAAAAAATCGAAAATACATTCGGAAATTTCTTTACGATTTTTTGCATAAACCTATATTTTTTTAGGAATACCTTCGGAAATTTCTTTATGAGTAATCATTCCGAAATTTCAATTTCTGTAGGAATACCTTTATAAATTCCCGTAGGAATTTCTTTGGATTTTTTTCCAGTAATTTAAAAAAAAATCCCTTCGGAAACAAAGAATGTTTCCTGAAATTCCTTTGAAATTTCCCTCAGGAATTTCTCCAGATCTTCCTCCGGGAATTTTTTTCAAAATTTCTTTTAGGAGTTCCTTCGGTCATTCATCCGGATTTTTTTAGCGTAAATCTCTCCAAAAATACTTTAGGGAATCCTTCGGAATTTTGTTTTGGCAATTCCTTTAGAAATTCTTCCAGGAAATTTGTTTTACTTAAGAAATTGTTGGAGAAATTTACGTAGACCTTTCGGGAGGTTTTCCAAAAGAATCCCTGGAGGAATGTTCAAAGGAGCTACTAAGGGGATTTTATAAATTATTCCTGGAGGAGTTCCCGAAACAATTTCTGGAGATATTTTAAAAGAAATTCCTGGAGGAATTTCCAAATGAATTCTGGAAGGAATTTCCGTAGAACATCCTAAGAGGATTTTCAAAAAAAACCTCTGAATCAATTTCTGAAGGGATTATTGAAGGGATTTCCTAAAGATTTATGAAGGGTATCCACGAGTATCCAAATACCTATTATTATTATAGTGGTGTTTCTCCAGTAAGCAGATCGGCCGGTCTTCGAAATTTAGTTTTGCTTTGTGCTGGTGAGTAAATGAATCAGAAAGTGTTTGTTTCTTGTCCAGTCGAGTTTCTCCAGTAAGAGAGTAGCCATCGAGCAAGCGCTGTGCAGTGCGTGTTTTAGTTGTCGCGAAGTAGTTAAGATATCGAATCAGTCTTCGGGAAAATACGTAAGACATGCGTTGCTTTTCCGTTTTTGCATCATCATGAATATGACGTCGTTCAAAAGAATTTTTTTTTTTTATTTTTGCAAGTAAGTGGAGAAAATATCCAAACTTTTTTGCAATCTACTACAAATGACACGAAGGCTTCGCCCTTTGGCTGAAAGGCCCGTGTCATCTGCAAACAAAGATTTTGACACCCTGGTGGTAAATCAGGTAAGTCAGAAGTAAAATGTTATACAATATGGGCCCCAGTATGCTGCCTTGGGGGACACCAGCCCTTACAGGTAATCTATCAGATTTAGTATTCTGATAGTTTACCTGCAGCGAGCGATCTGATAAATAATTTTGGATCAGTTTAATGATGTACAGAGGAAAATTAAAATTCATCAATTTTACAATCAAACCTTCATGCCAAACACTGTCAAATGCTTTCTCTATATCAAGAAGAGCAACTCCAGTCGAATATCCTAAAAATTTTTGAGCCGAATTAAGTTCGTAACTCTTAATAACTGATGAGTGGTTGAATGCCCATGGCGAAAACCAAATTGCTCATCAGCAAAAATAGAATTGTCATTAATATGAACCATCATTCTATTTAAAATAATCTTTTCAAACAGTTTGCTTATTGAAGAAAGCAAACTGATTGGGCGATAACTAGAAGCCTCAGCTGGATTTTTGTCCGGCTTCAAAATTGGAATAACTTTGGCGTTTTTCCATTTATCTGGAAAGTATGCCAATTGAAAACATTTGTTAAATAAATTAACCAAAAAGGATAAAGAGCTCTCAGGAAGTTTTTTGATAAGTATGTAGAAAATACCATCATCACCCGGGGCTTTCATATTTTTAAATTTTATAGATCTCACTTCATCCAAATTAGTTCCCAACGAAGGGTCAAAAACATTATCTTGATCGAGAATGTCTTCGAAGCTTCGTGTAACCTGATCCTCAATTGGACTAGTGAGACCTAGACTAAAATTATGGGCACTCTCGAACTGCTGAGCAAGTTTTTGAGCCTTTTCGCCATTTGTTAATAAAATTTTATTTCCCTCTTTAAGCGCTGGAATTGGCTTTTGAGGTTTTTTAAGAATTTTTGTTAATTTCCAAAAGGGTTTCGAACTGGGATCCAACTTCGAGACATTATTCTCAAAATTGGTTTTTCTCAGAATAGCGAAACGTTTTTTAATTTCATTTTGCAAATCTCGCCAAATAACTTTCAACGCGGGATCGCGAGTTCTTTGGTATTGCCTTCTTCTTACATTTTTAAGACGGATCAGTAGCTGAAGATCGTCGTCAATAATAATGGAGTTGAATTTAATTTCACATTTCGGAATTGCAATGCCTCTGGCTTCGACAATTAAATTTGTCAAAGATACGAGCGCATTGTCAATATCACTTTTGGTATCGAGAGGAATATCAACATCAAAATTCCTATCGATATACGTTTTATAGAATCCCAATCAGCTCTATGATAATTAAAAGTAGAGCTGATTGGATTATAAATGGCTTCTTGTGAGATTTCAAATGTCACAGGAAGGTGATTAGAGTCGAAGTCCGCATGAGTTTGGGCCACACAGCTGACTTGAATCCGTTAAACTAAATCAATTGTAGAAGGATTTCGACTGAAAAAAAAAACAAATTGCTCTTATTGGGATATTGAATAGTATAATATCCCGCAGAACAATTTTCAAATAAAAGTTTACCATTGGAATTGCTTTGAGCATTATTCCATGAACGGTGTTTGGCATTGAAGTCACCAATTACGAAGAATTTTGATTTGTTGCGAGTCAGAATTTGAAGATCAGCTTTCAACAAATTCTTTTGCTGCCCATTGCATTGAAAAGGCAAGTAGGCTGCAATGAAGGAAAACTGTCCAAAATTTGTTTCAACAGAAACTCCCAAGGTTTCAAAAACTTTGGTTTCAAACGAAGAAAATAATTTATGTTTGATACGTCTATTAATGACAATGGCGACCCCACCACAGGCGCTTTCAAGACGATCATTTCTGTAGATAAAATAGTTTGGATCTCTTTTAATGGAGAGTCCTAGTTTTAAATACGTTTCAGTTATAATGGCAATATGCACATTATGAACTGAAAGGAAGTTGAATAATTCATCTTCCTTACCCTTTAGAGAGCGGGCATTCCAATTTAGAACTTTCACACAATTATTTGGATCCATTGAAACGGAGTCCGATAACAATTTTTTGTGTGTACTTTATACCAACCTGAACAGCTTCAGGAATGGTATTTGCTTTGAACATTGCATCAATCATGTGATGCAATTGTTCAGTTAAAAATTAAAGATCGGAAGCAGCCATGCTGCGTGAATCGGCAACATGACCATTATTTTCAGTTGGGACATGGGTATAAACCTCATTTTGAGAAGAGAAATTTGGTCTACCAGCAGCGATGTTTGCATACGTAGGTACATTGGAAAATTGAATTTACTGAAGTGCTTGCTACCCGTTGACGAGCGGCAAAATTTGTTTGTGAATTGTGGTGGGTATGAATTGCTCGACCGGTAACCGGTTTCGAAATTTGAGCGTTTGAAAAATTTCTACCCGTCGAATCTGGGATCCGATTGGAATTTATCGTCATCAATTTTGCACGGGAATTCAAAACTTTTTTGCGTGAAGGGCATTTCCAGAAATTGGATTTATGATTGCCCCCACAATTTGCACATTTAAATTTATTTGAATCTTCTCTTACAGGACATGCGTCCTTGGTGTGAGAGGTTCCACCACAAATCATGCATTTAGCATCCATGTGACAATTTTTGGTTCCATGACCCCACTTTTGGCACTTACGACACTGGGTGGGGTTTTGAAAATTTCCCCCAGGCCTGCGGAAATGTTCCCATGTAACACGGACATGGGACATAATACAGGCCTTTTCCAAACTTTTCATATTATTTAGTTCACTTTTGTTGAAATGAACTAAATAAAATTCTTGAGAAATGCCCCTCTGGGAAGTACCAGAATGGGATTTCTTTTTCATCTTAATTACTTGGACTGGTGAAAATCCAAGTAATTGAGAAATTTCAATTTTAATCTCATCCAGTGATTTGTCATCACTGGGGAGACCTTTCAAGACGACTTTGAACAATCGCTCAGTTTTGTCGTCGTATGTGAATAATTTATGGCGCTTCTCAGTTAAATACTGAAGAAGACGTTTGCGATCGTCAAAGCGATCCCGGCAAAACGCGGCAGTCACCCTTCCTAGCAATCTGAAATGAAACCTTGATCCCTGAAGGTTACTCAAGATTTCATTCCGAAAGCCAGAAAACTCGGCAACAGATACCACAATTGGCGGAATCCTTTGTTTCTTCGCATGAATCGAATCACCTGGGCTAAAGGTAGATTCGATTTGCTCAATTTCATCATTAATCAAATCGAACTGATTGCTCAGTTCGATAGGAGAAGAAACAATGTCAACATTAGATTTAGAAGGAATATCTGAAGTCTCCAGCTTCCTTCTATTTTTTCCGCGCTTGGGCAGGACGGTCTTGAAGCCTTGACTCCCCCTTCCTCTTGTTTTTGTTAATACTCATTGCTGAGCGTGGAGACGTGACCTTCTAAGAGGTTTTTTTTCCCAGAACGGTGTCCCTGCAGGATTACCACAGCTTGTCGGAATTTTACTTCCGCAAACGGGTCCAACGTAAAACGAAGGCACGGGTCCTTGCAAAGATCGTAACGGGATCAGTGGGTACAAATAGCGCTAAGAAGCACCGTTGAAATTAAAATAGCTTCGGGTAGTATTAAAAACTTCCTTCCGCAAAGAGAGAAAGAACCGCACAGCACGAAAGCACGATGCGGTCTCTTGTTCAAAAGAAATAATAAGTCGCTTACCAAGACGATTTCCAATATAGTTCCTTCCCAACTATTCCTTTCCAGTGCGCTCATGGAGATGCAGAGGATTCATCGGTCTCTTGTAGCAATGAGTGTCGAACTAATTTTCCTCCCCTTATCCTAATTGACTGTGAGGACGTGGTCGGCATCGTTATTGGTCTTGATTTAAAGAAACTTCGAAGCATGTACAGTGAGAATAGCTTTGTAGTCCCTAGAAAACTATTCAATTGGTGAGCTGTGCACTATTTGTTGTTTCTCGGCTAATTACGACTAGTAACTACGATGGGTACAGTCAATCAAGCTTAGCTAAGAAATTTTGGAACGTTTTCCTGAATCAGTCTCCGTAGGTATTCTTTAATGAATTTCTGATGCTTGGATTTTCCAAAGGAATTTCTAAAATAAATTTGTAAAAGAAGTACTAAATGTTTTTACAAATAAAATTCTGTGGGAATTTCCAACTGTAGAGTTCTGAAAAATAAATATTAACATGCGCATTCGATTCAGTGTTTTATTGATTCATGTCCCTTGTCCAAAATAGTTTGAATGTCAAACTTGAGAATCCATCTCCATTTGGTTATTATCAAATATCTATATGTGTGAGTGTGTTCGTTAGCCCATCGCCTGACGAGGTGGTTCGAGCGCGCGAACGAGAAGATACTCGGCAGCAGCAGTTAGAAGCACTTGTGAACTCTGTATTCAGCCATTTTGAGATTAAGCCGTACCGACTCAACAATTTTGGCGCAGCCGATTGGATTATGGTGAGTAAAGCTCCAAAGAAAAAAAGATTTTTTTTTCCTGGCAGTGAAGTTTTTTTTTTGGAAGAATAAATTTTAATCGTGGAAATTGATAGTGAATATTTTATGCAGTAAATTAAGTGAACTGTGTTTTCAAATGCATGTGCTGTGCAAGTGTTCGACAAAATGGAAGCAACTGTTTTTCGGTGAAAACCTGTAGCGACGTTTCTAATTCGATTTCGAAAGATCTGTAGGATTGTTTCTAAAGCGAGTCCGGAGAAATCTGTAGCGCTGTTTTAGGCGAGGCCAGTGATAACTGAAGCGCCAAACTTTAGCGAGTCCGGTGAAAATCCGTAGCGCTGCTTTATTAAGCAAGTCCAGATAAATCCATAGCGTTATTCATAGGCGACACAAGAACAGCGTTCGTTTTTGATTAGACTGCATCGAGTTTCCTTGACTGATTCGGAATAATTGGTTAGATAACAAAATAAATCAATGTATAAGCCGTGTTTGGGTTATACCTATCAATGAAAAACTTTGATTGTTGTTTGAGATGTGTAAAACAAGGATCAAAAACCGATGCTTACAGTAATGTTACAATATCATAACTTTTATTTCAGATGAATGACGACGGGAAATTCAGCATGTTGGGTGCTTTTAACGACAAAGCCGATGCAAATGATTTACGTAGAGAGTGGGAAGAATGGCACCGTGCCTTCGAGTTGATCATTCAGTTGCGGAAAATTGAATCCCAGCATGAAAAGTTGATCACCATGCTGGCCATCGGAGGAAGAGGACTTCAACGGATTTTCTATAATCTACGACCAGTGGCAGAAGAAATTGTTCCGGAGGTGGTTAAGGCACAGAGAACAGACGTTCATCTTTGCTCTGACACCTGTGTAAAACTTTAAACCGACAATTTAAATGTATGTCGTTATGCTCCTGGTAGGCGGCGCTGCAGTTGTAATGATAACTGTCATGTCAATGTTTGTCAATAAACAACCTAGCACATAACCTCCCAAATTTGTGTTTATTATTTGTGCTTCTGGCACCTGGTTCCGCTTCTGATACCGGCTAAGCATTATAATCAAAAATGGGTCGCAAATGTGAGTTTTATTGGTGCAGCAATCAACAAGCTAACGGCATTTCCTTTTAGAAGTTTCCAGATGACACAGAAATGTAAGTTTTTCTTTATAATTGAATATACGAATGTTTCTTATAGAAAGTTTTATAACGCAGGTGTAATGCTTGGGTGGAAAAATGTTGTTCTTCGGAAGCAACACAACTGTTTGCTACAGCAGGACCGCAAGCATTCAGGAACAAACGAATTTGCTCCGATCACTTTCCTGTCAATGCTTTCAAAGAACCTTCCAGGAAAGAAAAAGGGTAATGTTGCCAAAAACTAATCATACATTCTTGTCTAAGTTCAAATTGTACATTCAGGTTAGTTTCAAACGCACTACCTTTCGAGTGTTCCTACATTCGAATGAATGTCCACGAAGGTCATCATAACGACTTACTTCCGTTCGGGTAATTACCATAAATCAGGTGAAAAGTTTCTATTTCAACAAAATATTCCTTTTACTTTATATTCAGAACATCATGTCATTACTTGGAGGAAGAAACAATAGAGTTCATCGAAGAGGACTTGGACTTGGGACTTTTTAGAATGGCAGCAATTTACAAAGGCCCACGTCGATGTCGATTCCAACAGTTTTGTACAGGTGGACGATAAGCATAAAGCGGTCCCACAAAAAAGCCGGATCCGGATATCGATTCAAGCCGCGCTGAAACCTCGAGATTACACACACATTATTGTGATTCATCGATTGAATTAAATACAAACAATCTCCTTGGCGTGTACAGTGCTCGTCACTGATCAGTGGTGGCAATGTATTTCAACTACAGCTTTGAAGCACGCTCAGAAATACCGGAAGTCTGCAATAGTCGTCTCCATAAATGTGTGCCCTCTCCATCGTATACTTCGTATGAAGACGTGCGAGTGGAAGTTGAACATCAAAGTTCTTCACGAACGTCTCCACTATCGATGCCGATGCTTTTTGGTGAATCGAGTGGGTATTTAAAAAGTGGACCTCACAGCAGTCAATTAAACAACAGTAAAAGCCCGGCCGATTCGTCATATGATGACAAAATGTTAAGAAGCCTACAAAATTCGTCCGCTGTAAGTGATGTTGAGTGGTATAAAACGAAAGTGAAAGTGCAAAACAACGTTATCCAATCGATGAAAGAGGAGCTGAGATCTGTGAAACGGAAATTGTTCGTTTCAAACCAGGCAGGACAACGGCGACTCAATAGCTCTATCAGAGCAAAAACCAAAATTAGCGACCTTCGGTAAGCATTAAAAACGGCAAAACAATTGAAAAACGAGAACGAACTTCTTGGAGCAAGGGCGAGGCGTAATTTCGTAATCGTAGACTTCATAAAAACTTTAACACGTAAACCTAAAAAAACGGAGGTACAATGCTGTTACCATGAAGTTTGCTGCTGGGGCGTACTTAGGTGGTCCTCGCACGTACAGGTACGAACGAAATTCAAAGCATGTGATTCTGCCGCACAAGAGTTCAGTTTATAAATACAACAAGCACGTACGTCTGCAACCAGGAATGAATACAACACTGCTCACAGCTGTAAAGAAAAGAGTTAGTGAAATGAACCAAAAAAAAAAGAATAAAATTGTGACACTAACTTGTGATGGAATGTCTATTAAAAAGACCTGTCATACAGCGCGAAGGCAGATATTTTCCATGGTTTCGGATGATGGTATCAGAAGGCGTATTGAAAGGAACGATCATCGCATTCTTGCGACAGAGGCAGTTGTTGTCATGGCTACTGGGATGTATTCGAAATTTAAACAGGTAAGATGAAGTACTACTGAACTTATTATTTTCTTTCTTTTACACGTGTTGCTTTCGTATAGCCCGTTGGATATTACTTGGCTCACAATAGCCTAGGGAGTAAGCGGCTATTTCAGCTGTTGAAAGCGTCGAGTCGCGCTGTGGTGAAATGTGGATTAATTCCGTTGGTTATAACGATGGACCAATGCAGCACTAATATGAAAATGGTGCACGAAAATCAAACTTCAACAGATCCACCTAGAGTGACGATTGACGGAAATGAAATCCTTATTATGTACGACTCACCTCACCTGATGAAAAACACCAGAAACGCTATATTCAAGCACAATGCCGTATTTGGGAATCATATTGCTTCGCATTATTACATAAGAAAACTTTACGACATTGACGTATCATCACCTTTGAGAATCGTTCCAAAGCTGCAGAAAAAATGTATTGATCTTCCACCATTCGCAGCAATGAATGTGGCTTTATCTGCTCGCACTCTCAGTGAATCTTCTGCAATAGGAATTCGTCATTATGTAGACACGTGTGAACTTCCAGATGCAGCTCTTGATACGGCAAAATTTCTCGATATGCACGACAAGCTGTTCGACGTTTTCAATTCGAAGGATAAATACTCCGATTCGATTGGAAAGGCAAGTAAATCGCTTTTTGATGTATTGACTATCTAAAAACACTTTATCCAATTTCAGCCATACAGAGCTCCAATAACGGCGAGTTCAAATCATTTTGATTTTCTGAAAAAAGTGGAGCCCACTTTGAACAGCATGTACTTCACTACGAAAGCCTGCTTCGAAATTGGCAAGGTAATCTGGCTAAACATAATCTATTCACTATCTACGACATAAAAAAAAATATGAATGATATATAGTGAGGCCGGCCCACAAGACTGAACTCGTTTTGAGTCCTATAATGCTTGAAACATACAAAGTTAAACCTATTCTTATTAAAACTGTTATTTAAATTTCAGGCGAAAAAGGAATCGAAATGTTTAAAATCAACCCAACGTCGACCACCCTATTTGAAAGGATGGATAAGTAATATAAAAGCATTACGATGGTTGTGGAACATTCTAAGAAAAGACTACTTGTGTTCCTATCTTTGCACCAATGCTCTTTGTCAGGATTGCCTAGAAAACTTTTTTTCAGAGATAAGAAGACGATGTGGCTTTAATGATGCACCAAATGCATTTCAATTTGGAAGTGCATTCAAATATGCAATGATCGCAGCTACCGAGCAAGGCTTCGGTGAGGGTACTAATTGCCAAAGTGATATGGTTAAGCCGCTGCTCAGAGAAGATGATCTAAATGATCTGCAACCAAATTTATGCGCGTCACCAGGCTATGAAGATGAGCCTTTAGACTTAAAATCTCCATTCGAAGCGCTAAGAAAAGAAATGAACGTATTGGTGTATATCATTGGAGCAGCCGTAAGCAAGTTGCCACATAAAAAATGTAAGCAAAAGTTAACCGCTGAAAAGGATGATGAATGTCTTCAAAGAGAGGAGTATTCTTTCATTAAATTGAAAACTGCATGCTCTTCGAGGAATATAACAATTCCTAACAGCACTTTGTATGCTATTGGATTGCTAGCATTCGTCAGCTTCAAGCAAAAGTTTAAATCTTTTCTCTACCAGAACCGGAAAAATGTAAAAACTCGCCTAAAGGCATATCTGGTTTATGAAGCTTTTGAACATGCAGTATGCCAACCATGCTTTAACAAATTGGTTGACATTATTTTCAATACACTAATTCAAGGATTCCTACGGGATGTGCGCGTTCAACAGAAAATCGCAGACAACAACAAACGGCGTGGAAAACGGAATAGAAAGGCATTGCGAATGAATCTGCCACAAGATTGAAAAACACGTTCTATTTTCAAACTAAAATAAAGTTAAATTCAATCTATACGTATTTGTAGTAAAATAATGTGTTTTTATTCCTCAATTAGCAGACCCGACAAACTTCGTTTCGCCTGAAATAATTTATTATCTGATTTTTTCTCGAGTTATGCAGGCATTTTTATTTCATTTGTATGGGACCCTCCCTTTCCAAAAGAGGGAGGGGCTTTGAATCACCACAGAAACATATCTTCCTTTCCATTTGCATAATTTTCGTGTTACGAATAAATTGGTGTTTCACTTGAACATTCCCCGATCCCAAAAACCTCTGCATACAAATTTTCACGTCGATCGGTTCACTAGTTTCCGAGTCTATAAAGTTCAGACAGACAGAAATTCATTTTTATGTATATAATAAATAGAAGATTATAAAGTCCAATTATTCAATATAATAACTTTTTCTTATGGTACATTTTTAAACTTGTTTCTTCAGGCAATTCTAACGTAACTAATGTCTTTATGTTCTTTAATTCAAATGGGGCCGTTACAACGATCAGATTACCGCTCAATATCGCATTTTTCTTCATCCCAATATCCTTGAGGGCCTCTTCGAACTCTCAGCTTCGAACCATCGATGGCCGGTGGATTACAAATTTGACAGCTACGATTTCAGCTTCGTGCAGAAGCACGGAGTGCAGTTTAACCGGTTTAACGCATCCTCCCAACCGATACTCTCAGTAGGACCCACATCGAACTGCAAGGAGTTACAAGCAACCGGAAGGATGATGATTCCAATATACCCATTCGCTGAAAAGCAAGAGGAAAAACACAACATTACTCTCGGAACGTCAGAACACAACGCACTGAATATGTTTGTGACTTACCTTCCAGTGGCAGAAATGTTGCAATCTGTTGATATGGTGTATCAACAACTCGTTGATCCCTAACCGGATGACCATTTCCTGTATTCTTTCAGCTTTGTCACTAGTTTTAAATTTTAGCTCAGGAAAACAATTTTATTTTTACAAAAAGAGAGCACAACGGTTGGCTGAGCTTGCTGATTTCTGCTAACTGACTTTGTTTACGTTGTGTTGCTGGATGCTTCACTTTGTCGTAATGACTATGGGCGCGGGCGGAACTTATGTGGCCAAGAATTATATGTGCACTTTGTACATAACATTAGATGTTTCGAAGTTATTAATCTTCCAATATTAAATTGTTTTACAGGTGTTACATCGCATTATTTTATTATAATTATTTATATTTAAGTAAAAATAAGAAACAGATGAATATTTTATTCAATTAATCTGAATTAATCTAGATATAAATTAAAGGCTTTTACGTACATGTCTATGGGAGAAGGGAAGAGGTATGTCATGTTATGTCATTTTATGCCTAGGGGCCGTAAACTAATTACGTAAGCATTTTTTTGAGTTTTTCGAACCCCCATTCCCCCCGTGTAACATTTTTCCCATACAAATCATTTTTTATTTATATGGAGCGTAAGAAAATGGCAGACCCCCTCCCCCTCTCTCCATAAGTACTTACATAATTAGTGTACGACCCCCTCAACTTTAAGCATAAAATTCCTAACCAGACTTTTATTTTGGCCATTTGATATGCTATAGTGATTATGAAACACCTGCGTATACATTTTCGCTGGAAGAAATAAAAACGTTTCACATCGTCATTGCTTTGTTTTAAATTTTGACAGCAATGTTGCCAAACGTTGTGTTGTATTGAAAATAAAAACTAACTGGCAACCATGATTCAACGTAACTTGGGCAGTCGGCAAAAGATGGCGGGACTGTTCTAACGTATTTTCGTTCAAAGTTTTACACACGTTTTTCAAGAAAACATATATGGGCATCAATGTCTGTTCTCTGTGGTTAAGGTGCCTCTGATGCCCATCGAAGCACCGGAATATGAAAACGCTGTCATACGTCTGCAGAAGTTCTTCGTGGGAAAACGAAATGAACGTGTGGAGCTGGAAGTTTTTCGCTCGCTAAGACAGACATGCGAAGAGTCGTTCAATAACTTTATGCTACGACTGCGTGCCCAAGCTGGAAGATGTGAGTTTTTGGAGCGCGAAGAAACAGCTGTTGCAGCAAATCGCGATGGGGGCATATGATGAAAAAGTTCGAGACAAAGGATTGGAAAACGTTATGAGCTTGGATGAAATTGTTACTTACGCAATGAATCGGGAGATCCTTATGAAGCAAAGAGAGAAGCAAAAACCCTTCCGTGCTGAAGCTGGTGTGGACGTACACTACGCTCCAATCGATCAACGGCCCGATTCCATCAGAGGCAAAATACAAGCAGCCCCCGGTTCGCAAAGCAGAAATATGTTCGGCCAGCTGGCAATTGTTCGCTGAGTGAATGTATGCGTTGTGGATCGTTCCGACATTCCGGAGACTCCAGGGAATGTTTTGCCAGAGGTGCAAATTGCAGTAATTGCGGACAGCGAGGACACTATGCGAGGAAATGTGGAAGGAAATGCCCATCGAAACCCGAACCGAGACGTATCAGCTTCTCCGAAGCAAACTCGGTGAATGCAGCCGAGGCCTGGAAAGAATAGATTCCTCATCGTCCGACCACTGCAGATATCGCCAAGGTGGAGTAATATATATATATATATATATATATATATATATATATATATATATATATATATATATATATATATTTTTTTGGTTTTTATTTTTCCATGAAGTGTTGAATTGCAATAATGAATTATAATGAATTTTTACAAACTCGAATATTTTTGATTTAGGTGGAAACCATTCCCCTGAGTTCTGATTCCATATTGTGCCGAATTGATACAGTACCGGTCGAGTTTGTTATTGATTCGGGGTCGTCTATAAATGCCGTCACGGAAGATGTGTGGAACGGTCACTAAGAAGGCAAAAATCTTCAAAAAGAAGTATAAATGTGATCGACAGTTTTATGCTTATGCGAATCATGAACCATTAAACGTGTCTGCCATTTTCGAAGCTTGGATTTCTGTAAATGCAATAAAACTAGTGAGCTATGCAGATTTTTTCGTGATCAATGGAGCACGAAAGTCTGTTAAGCAAGCATACGTCGGAGAATATCAAGATTTTAAAAATTGGACTCGACGTTCTCCATGTAAGCCGCAACAATGACATGGAAGTCAGTCCAGCGATCAGCCCGTTTCCGAAGTTTCCAGGCATACAAGTGAAGCTATCAATCGATCCTACGGTGCCTCCAAAAAAGATTGCTTACTTAAGAATTCCTTCTGCAATGGAACAAAAGGTAATAAATAATAATATGTAAAAAAAATTGAGATTAATTTTTGACGATCCTCAGGTTCATGACAAATTACAAGAAATGCTTCACAGTGACGTTATCGAGAAAGTCGAAGGCCCGGCGGAGTGGATATCCCCCATGGTGATAGTGCCAAAGGGCAAGGACGACGTAAGGATTTGTATTAATATGAGACATCCAAATGAAGCCATTCAGCGGGAACATTATCCGTTGCCTGTAATCGACACGTTCCTGAATAAACTTAAGGGATCGGTGTTTTATTCTCGGTTGGATATAACGTCTGCATATCATCATGTCGAATTACATCCCGAATCAAGAGGTGTCACAACATTTATGTCGGGCATGGGTTTAATGCGATTCAAACGCTTAATGTTCGGCATCAATTGTGCGCCGGAAATTTTTCAAAGGATAATGACGAACATGCTATCTGGAATTGAGGGCGTCATTGTATATATTGACGACGTCGTTGTATCCGGCAGAACCCGAGACGAGCACGACAGGCGACTCGAACAAGTCCTAGCCGTATTGGAGAGTAACAATGCGTTGCTGAATAAAAGTTAGTGCATTTATGGGTAGAGAAACTTGAGATCTTGGGTTTCGAAGTAAGTGCTAGTGGTATAAGTCCATCGGAAGAAATAATATTGGCTATCAAAAACTTCCGAGCTCCATCCTCTAAGGAAGAAGTTAGCAGCTTTCTGGGGCTGGTTAACTTCGTTGGTCAGTTTATTCCGAGACTATCTACAAGAACGGAACCCTTGAGGAAGTTTCTTCGGGATGAAGTAGACTCATTTGGTGAGGAACAAATGAAATCCTTTGATGATTTACGCCTCGAATTGTGCAATAATGTCAGAAAATTGGGGTTTTTTGATCCAAAGGACATTACCGAGGTTCATGTTGACGCTTCCCCTGTAGGGCTAGGGGCTGTACTAGCCCAAAGAGATGAGAGTAATGTCCCGAGGGTTATATGTTTCGCTTCGAAGGGGCTGACATCGGCAGAAAGAGTGTACCCACAAACACAGCGTGAGGCTTTGGCCGTTGTGTGGGCGGTAGAAAAGTTTTATTTGTACCTTTTCGGCATTCGATTCACAATCTTCATGGATCATAAAACTCTAGAGTACATTTTTGGAGGGAAGCATCGTGACGGGAAACGTGCATGCTCAAGAGCGGCAGGCTGGGCTCTTCGTCTTCAGCCGTACGAGCTCGATATCAAGTATGTTCCGGGCTCGATGAATATTTCGGACATATTGTCTCGTTTGGAGATTGAACCTGGGGTGGCATTGTGCATCTCGATTCGAACGTAATTCTATCGAGTCGAACATGTTTGGCATTACGGCTTTCGATTCGATCTCGAAAACGACTCATCGTTCGAGTATGCTCGAGGAGGTACAAGAATAACGAGATGTTTTGGCATTATGGAGACTCGATAGCACACTGAAGAAGACTCAAGTCGAATGAAAATCACTCGTCACCTTTATAGCTTTCGAATGTTGTTCGAGAGTCATTTCTTGCTGAGAGTTTTTCATTATATTTGTTTTTATTTCTCTACGGGAAGAGTATAAATGTTTCTTTATTGTATCTTGAAGGAAAGAATGTCATTAGTATACCCACTTTTATAGTTTCCAGACAATATGCAATCTCTAATTATCCCGAAATCCTCGTAAAAACGACTTCAACTTAAATCGTTTTTTTTTTTGCAGTTTTCACGTATTTCTTGACAATTTCGATAAACCGCGTGAAAAATCGATGGGGAAAATCTGCGTAAAAACGTATATATTCCAAAATCTACGTAAAAATAGTTGAGTTAAATAAAAAAAACCCGCAAGAGATGACCCAAGTGCATCTAACTAGAACACATGGAAACATCAAAGTAATTTATTATCAAATCCTTCTTTAGCTTTAAATTATTTAGCTCAAAATTGGATATGTGGCATAAACTCGAATAAATATAATAAATGCTAAAGCATTTGATGAGTTTGATTGCTCTACGCATGCGGTCGCGTGTACTCAGACGACTAATGACGGTGGAAGCCCGACACTTGATTACAATTAGAGCAATCAAACTAAACAAATGCTTAAGAAAAGCCATGCACAGACAAGACATTTAACACAAACAAAATGGTTTTCGTACGGCCGAGTTGCTTATAATTTATTATAACTTATAATTTGTGTCGTAACTATATCTCAATTTATAAAACATGTCGTATCGGCATAATGTTTTCATTGAGCACGATTTGCTTGTTTATAAATTAACTGCCAATTCATGCCATGAAGGATGCCTTTCCAACAGGCAACATGCTACACGCAGATGAAATTACTCTTATTCTCTTTGTTTACTCACATTCTCAATGCGCTGAAGGTTGTCTCTCCAGCGGGCGGCATGATAAACACGGAGACAGCTATCTCTTATTCTCTCTGTTTACATTTAGTTTGACAGAACATACTCGATTGAGCTAGTACAGCACCATTCGAAATCTTGTACTGCGACTGAATGAAGTCGAACGAAATACATAATGCCGCATTTTTTTCGAAACGAATGCAAAAACGTACGAATCGAGAGATTCGATTCGAGATGCGCAATGTCACCCCTGGTAAACCATTTGATGAGACTGCCGAACACTACTTCTTTGCCGTTGGTGAAGGTCCGTTGGCGATTACATTGGATGAGATAAGGCGAGCAACAATAAATGACGAAATATTCACCGATGTTAATGAAGGCTTTGGCCACGCAGTGTTGGTCACCGGAGCTATGCAGATATCAGGCATTTGAGAAAGAACTCGGTGTGATCGACGGCATTGTGGTGAGAGATGATCGGATTGTTCTACCGACGATTCTTCGCCAAAGAGCATTGCAGATTGCACATCGCGGTCATCCTGGTGTGGTTGCGATGCGTAGTAATTTGAGGGAGAAGATTTGGTGGCCCTGTATGGATCGGGACGTAGCAGATGCTGTGCAGGAGTGTGCGGGCTGTGCCACAGTAAGCAAGCAACATCCACCTGAGCCGATGGTCCGTAAAGAAATGCCCGATCGCGCATGGCAAGAAATTGGTATCGACTTTTTCTCTGCGAAGGAATGTGCTACGTTCCTAGTTATTGTTGACTATTACAGCCGGTTTCTGAAGGTTGTGGAAATGAAGGCTACAAACGCTGCCAAAACAATCGAGGCTTTGGAAGATGTTTTCCATGAGCAAACTTACCCGGAATTTGCTGTCTTTTGTGAAAGCAGGAACATCAGGTTGATACGCACCATTCCATACTGGCCGCAAATTAACGGATTGGTCGAGCGGCAGAACCAAGGGATTCTCCGGCGTTGCGTATAGCGAAAGCAACTAATTGTGATTGGCGAAAATCGGTTCAGGACTATGTGTACATGTACAATACTACACCACACTCTGTAACCGAGAAAGCCCCGTTGGAGCTGATGACGGGACGTCCGGTTGTGAACAGATCCCATCGTTGTGAACAGATCCCCACTGGCGCCGAGACGAAGCAGTACGCGAGAGAGACGCGATAAGGAAAATGAAAGGAAAGCAATATGCCGATAAACGTAGACGGGCGGAACCTTCTGACATAAAAGTAGGTGATTCTGTTATGCTTCGGAACTACGAAACAGGCAATTTCGAACCCAAGCTCCGTCTTGAGAAATTCACGGTTGTGAAAAAATGGAAGTTGCAAATAGCGAAAGAGTCATGTATCGTCGATCTGTAACACATTTGCGGAAATTTCCATCATCCGGAAAAGAAAAAACAGAACATCCCACATCGGAGTTGGATAAAGAGAGGCGGGACGAACCTACCTTGGAAGCAACTACATCTAAGACAATGAAACGGAAGCCAGCTGATAACAACGAAGAGCGAACGACTATGGGACAAGATCTTCCGGTGAAACGTCCAGTGCGGGAAAAAAAAGTGCCAGTAGTATTAAAAAGTATTTGCAACATTTCATTCGAAATTTACCTCAAAATGTTTTCAGAACTTTTTCCAGGATGTCTTTCGAGAACTCTTTTAGGTATTTAAGTGTTGTGCTGAATCATTCTCAGACGATAATGATTGCAATTTTCACGTAAAAAATGTTCAGGTGAAAACAGTAGGCGAGTTGTCGCTGGCGATAACTTCTCAAATAATGGTATCAAACGATAATAAATACAGAATTATCATTCAAATATAAACCTTACTACAGGTATACCTCGATTATATGGACTTTTTCGATGCAAAAAAGTCCATATAATCGAATTTTCCATATAATCGAAGCAAATTTTTTTTCTCGGAATTTGTGTTACACGATGAAATAAGTCTTAAAAGTTAAAGAAAATATCCATATATTACCTTACAGTCTAATCCGCATGTTTGGGCTAATTTTATGATAACTCAGTAAATTATGATTTTCTATAAGAACGTAACCTTTTTTCCAGCCGCTAGTTTGTAAGATTACGTTAGTAATGAAGACTTCGCCCAGCTCAAAGTGAGCACACTAATATACTTATTCATGAATTCTAACTACAGTGCCTTCCTGTTTCAGCAACAAAGCAAACACTGAGTGGTCGAAAAAGGTATATGTTAGATTCAAAAACTGGCTTTATATAGAAGGACTGACACTTGTCCTCTTTTGATTTGATCGCATCAAATTGAAACCGATGGACATTTTTTCCTATTGTCTCCTATTAAAAATTGGCCGGATTGGACTATGGGCTCAGAAGATATGGTCAAATGCATTTGTTTATGCAACAATCGCGTAGAAACAGTCTCACTTTTCTGACACTTATCTTTAAAAGATCTCCTTGCAACAAGTTGCGTTTGATTGATATTCTTAAAAAGAATTTAAATCGATGTAAATAAGGGACTTTATCCACGTATCAGTGTCATTTTTACAAGAACCAATTGACATTTCCCGCCAAAAAATGTATCTCGTTTTATTGTTTCAGTAAATTCTTTGACTTATTTAAGTTCAACTTTTTCACAGAACTCATAATTTAGAATAAAAAAAATCAGAAAAGTGCCGCATGTTTGAAGAATTGGAATTGGCCTTATTTTAATTCAAAATCGGGCGAATGTTAGGCCAAGCTAGGAAACCAGCAATATTCGTCAAAAAGTATGGCGTCAAAAAGTATGGGTTCTTTGGGAAAGTTGTCCTCAAAAAATTGAAGAATCGATTGAACGGATAAAAATTGTTGATGGGAAAGGTCAATTGCACAGTGCACCTACACCTGCTAAGTGGAATATTAAAGGATGAATTGTTATGGCTATTTTGGACTATGTTCGTATATTAAAGCAGGGCTGTATTTTGGAACGGGTTTTAAAATTCAAAACGACGCACCGTGACGGGCCCTCATAAAAATCCCGGACAAAACTTGAGATTGCATTCAAAATTTCACCACCGCGCGCTGTTGTATTTTGTACAACACTTACGAAAAACACATCGCTCACATTACACAGCATGAACGAGTTTGCATGAGCGTTTCAGGATCACGCTTTGCTGAACGGTTTAGCAGCAATTGATTTAAGAATTGCTAACAAGAACATTCTAAAGATATTCAATTTCTTTTCCTACCGTTGAGCGTCAGTATAATCCTTAAGCCTTGTGCTGAACAAATGTGAATACCAGGATATTCGACAACATTTATTTAAACATAAAGACTGCTCGAAGAGTTTTCAGTTTTTTACATTCAAATAATTATCAAGTTCGTCCAGAAGAAATAATGCCAGGTTTGAAAACCATTTGGAACTTTAGGTATCACATATTGAAATAAACTCTTCCAGTTTCTTGGATATACCTAAAAAATCAGTCTCAGTGGGTCCGATTTGCTGGATGTTAATGCGTCATCCGTCCTTCTATACTTAATTCCATGCACCCAAAGGAGAAAAAGGTTGGAAGCAAAGATCTAACAGCTAAATATGACAATCTCATCTTATCACTTGCTCCGCATACTGTCAGTCTGACAATTCACTTCACGTTTTCGTATGGTAGAGATCACCAAAAATACGCATTATTTTTCACCACCTATTTGTAAGGACGAGGCCGTGGCTGTTGCAGATTAAAGAATTGTATATTTATCATTATATACAATGAAATTTTCCAACGCGAAAATGGTAAATCAATCAAGTCAATCGCACATATGACACAGAGTGCATCTCCATATATAACATCACAACATGCCTTACGGGCCTTTATTTGCCCCAATGTACCATAATAAATATAGAATCAATGTAAAATATGACTTACAATATTCAACATCTTTTTAAAACCCCAAAAAACAAAACAAAAATTGAACGAAAAAAAATGTCCATATAATCGAGGTAAAAAGTCCATATAATCGAAGTCCATATAATCGAGGGTCCATATAATCGAGGGTCCATATAATCGAGGTAAACCTGTAATACTAGCTAAATGTCAACAGTCTCGTTAAATCTTTTGTTTGGCGTTGTGGTTTCGTGGTAGGAAGAAAAATGCGATAAGAAAATTATTTTGAGCTTTTTAGTGGAATGCTTTCACCTGTCATAAGACGAGTTTAAACAATCCCATTGAATTCCACCACTTAATTGTATCCTGACAGATACGTATTTCGACCTCAACAGTAAGGCCGTCTTCAGTGTCTTGTACTTGACTCGACTCGAAGTCGAGTCAAGTACAAGACACTGAAGACGGCCTTACTGTTGAGGTCGAAATACGTATCTGTCAGGATACAATTAAGTGGTGGAATTCAATGGGATTGTTTAAACTCGTCTTATGACAGGAGAAAAATGCGTTTAAAAAGTAACGTAAATGTTTCAAATCAACGATTTTCAAACGATTCGCTCTCGATGGTGTGTTTTTATCAATTGATAATTTAAAAGTGTGATCGCGTGTGAGTGTTGATGATTCTATGAAAATTTGATTTTTCCCATCCCTGGTATTCCTTCGGTTATTCCTTCGGATTTATTTAACAATTCTTACAGAAGCTCCTTTAGACCTTCGGAGTTTCCATTTGAAATTCCTTCGTAATTTCCTTTGCGCATTCTTTCGGGAATCTCTTCAGAAAATCCTTTAGAATTTCTTTTAAGAATCCTTCGTAAATTCCATTTGGAAATTATTTTGGGAATTTTTTCGAATTTATAATTCCTTACGAAGTTTCTAAATGGTAGCTAACTACATACATACATGTTTTGGCCAGGGTTTTGACTTTTCTTTTCGATGAGACCAAAGTAACTGTTTTTCGGGCTAAGTTGTATATGGTGACAAGCATTTTTTCTCTGGAGCTAGCTTTGGATTTTTTTGGTTACGGATCCTGTACACCTCCGGTGGTGCAAAGGGCCGACTTGAAAGATCTCCATCCTGAGCGTTGCCCGGCTATCGCTTTAACCTGTTGCCAGGTTAGATTTCGGTCGACTTCTTTTATTTCTTTATTGAGGCTTCGCCGCCATGAGCCTCTGGGTCTGCCTCTGCTGCGATGTCCCGCTGCGTTCCAGTCTAATGCTTGTTTACAGATTTCGTTTCCGCCTCTACGTAGAGTGTGGCCGACCCAGCCCCACTTCCGATCCCGAATTTCTGTTGTTATCGGCCTCTGGTGACAACGACGATGGAGCTCGTTGTTTGAGATCCAGTTGTGAGGCCACCAGGCCCGAATTATATACCGCAGGCATCTGTTAATGAACACCTGCAGCCGTTGAGTGTTCTCCACTGATACACACCATGTTTCGCTAGCGTATAACAGCACAGATTTCACGTTAGAGTTGAAAATTCGTATTTTGGTGCGTTCACTTATCTGCCTGTTTTTCCAGATATTTCTTAAACTCGCAAAGGCAGCCCTTGCTTACTTGATCCGTGCGCCTATGTCGATCTTGGTACCGCCGTCCGACGCCTTTTGGCTACCAAGATATTGGAAGCTTTCAACATTCTCCACTGGTTGCCCGGCTACTGTGAAACAGGAAGGAGTCGCCGTGTTTACATCCAACGATTTGGTTTTGTTGACGTTGATGACTAAACCTGCCGAAGAGGAGCGCTCGGCAAGGTCGTTGAGCTTACTCTGCATATCAGAGCGCCGTTGCGCGAGGAGTGCAACGTCATCAGCCAATTCGAAGTCATTTAGATGCTCCATGGTTATAGGCTGCCATAACAGCCCGCGGTTTGGTTCACGGTCAATCGCACCTACCAGAATCTCATCGATTACGATGAGGAACAGTAACGGTGATAGGATACATCCTTGCCTCACACCAGCTACATTTCATTCATTCATTCATTTATTGCTTTCCATTAACTTAAGACAATGTCTTTTATGTTTAAGATTTATGATGATAACATGAAGTGCGTCGTTTAGAAGATTTGAAAATAAGTTACTTCTTTGATTGACTTCTACATTGATCTTTACAGGAATTATTTACTAGCTGATAAACAGCTTTTTTTGATGCTGATATCGAAACGAGATGTTGCACACTTGATTGTAAACTGTTCCAATTATAAATACTTCTGACAAAAAAGAACGCGAGTAGTATGCCGTCCTAGATCTCGGCATTAAAAACTTTATACCTCTTTGACTTCTCAAACGAACTAGTTTTGAATGTAGGTATTGAGGACCTTTTTCCGTTACAAGAGAATGAAATAAAAGCAAGGATCTTACTTGAGAGAAATCGTTCCATGAGCAGCCAATCAACGAACTTTGCAGATGCGAAACCCGAGCATATCGATTTAAGCCATATACGTACCTTATGCAACAGTTTAAAGCTACTTTAAGTTTATTTAAAACAGTTATGGATGCTTGGGAGGTAATGAAATCACAGAATAGGAAATGAGGGTAAATCAAGCTCTTGAATAATTTTAATCTCGTGTCTTTTCGTAAGAAATAAGCATTATAACGCAAAGTGCGCAGCACCGAATAAATTTTTCCGCATTGTTTCAAAATGAAAGTGTTCCATTCAAAGCTATGTTCAACAGTCACACTGAGACTAACGACTCTATCAGAGTAAAAATAGGAGCATTATTGAGATATATTTCTGGTTTACCATAGTTCCAATTTTGTCGTGTGATAAAACAAGCTTGTGATTTACCAGCATTAAGCGTCAATGAATTTTCAGAAGCCCACAAAGCAACTTTTGAAAGATTTTCATTGATCAATCTAGCAGCGGTCTCACTAGTCAAACCAGATACATCCACATACATTTGCACATCATCCGCAAATAAATGAATCTGACACCCGTTTATTCTCAGCGGCAGATCATTAATGTACATGGAAAAGAGCAAAGGACCCATTACCGACCCTTGGGGAACCCCTGAAACTATCGCCAAGTAATCGGAAAAAGAGTCGTTGACAAAAACAGTTTGAGTTCTATTAGTCAAATACGAACGAATGAGAGTAACAGCATCAAAAGAAAAACCAAAGTTTTTCTGGAGTTTAGAACATAATGTATCATGCGAGATCGTGTCGAATGCCTTGGAAAAATCGAGTAATAAAAGAACAACAGAACCAGCTTTATCCAAAACCACCCCTATGTCGTCAAACACTTTTATCATCGCCGTTTTAATGCTATGCCCTTTGCGATATCCTGATTGGTATTGAGTTAAAAGATGGTTTTCAGAAAGATGATTTGTAATTTGAATTTTTAGCAACCGCTCAAAAGCTTTAGATGTTGCACTTAAAATGCTTATAGGTCTAAGATTCTCTAATGAGTTACTGTTGGATTTTTTCTTAATTGGTATTATTTTTGAACATTTCCATGCATTAGGATATATCCCACTTCTAATAATACTGTTGTAGAGATGCTTCAACGGCTTAAGTAGCAGTGGAATAATCATTTTAATAAATTTAATGGGTATATCATCAAGTCCCACAGCATTCGACTTAACATCATGAATTGCGTTCACAATTTGATACTCTTCGACATCATTGAATCGAAAATAAGACGTACATGTACTACCATCGTCAGAGGCATTAGTATGCGAGTTTGAACTAAAACATCTAGAAAAGTGAATGTTGATTTCATCTGGATTTGTGCTTGTGAGAAAGCTGTCTCTTGATTTAGTAATGTTTAATGAGTTTAAATTTTTCCAGAGATCCTTGACAGTAGAAGACTGAGATATTTTAGTGTTCCAGTAACTTTTCTTTGCACTCAAAATCATTGAGGTAACATTATTTCGCAGTATTTTATAGGCTGCATGATCTTCTGCATTTTAGTCAATTTCCATTTTCGAAAGGCTAAATCACGATCGACTAATGCCCTAGAGATTGATGAATTAAACCATGGGTTGTGTTTTCGCTTAATAGTCTTGGTTTGAATGGGGATAACACTGTCACATATTCGTTTAACATGATAATTGAAAAAGTTAAGTAATAAATCTGGATGGTTGATTAGATAAAACTCTTCCCAATTGATTTGATTGAACAGATGAATCGCTAAGCCAGGATCAAAACTTCTGTAGTTTCTAAAACTAACTTGCTGTACGGATTGAACGATATCTACATCTAAGGAGGCAAATAGTAAATCATGATTTGACATGAAGGGTGCATCGATCTGGTTGAAACGTAGAACAGAATGTTTTTATTAGGTAGCATAAGGTCTATTTGCGATGATCCTGTTCGGTGGAAATGGGTTGGAACATTTCCTAAAGACGAAAATGAAAAATTTTCCATAAACGAATTAAATTGCTTTGTTTTTTCACTCGACGAGTTTAAGACATTAGTATTAAAATCGCCCATCAGTAAAATGTGATCAAATTGTAACTCAAAGTTAGAAAACTTCTCCGCCAGTAGCTGTGAACAATCAAACTCTGGTGGATTATAAAAACAGCATAGTAGTATTTTTTGACTATTAATTTTAAGTTCTAGAAAAATATATTCGGTCTCACTTTGAACGTAGGTAGATTTTTCGATTACCCTAAAATGGAAATGTTTTTTCATGTAAACAATTATACCCCCACCTAGTCGTCCAATTCGATCATTTCTTATAGTGGTATAACCATCAATATATAAAATATCGTCTGAAATCTTATCGTTCAGCCATGACTCTGAAATACATATCACATCGACGTTAGATACAGCAGTTATTTTTCGTAGCTCATCAAGTTTCGACATCCTCCTAGCGCAGATACTTTGGCTGTTCATACAACAAACAGAGAGCTTATTTTTAACAAAGGCAGATCTCATGACGATACCTTGCGTACTCCAATTTTCAGAAGTATTTACATTCGCACGATTTGCCATTATGACAATTACAACTTGCAGAGGCTAAACCGATACACAAATCCAAGAAAACAGTTTAAAAGAAAGTAAAAACTCAGTGCTTTACGACAAAATAATATTCAAATACAAGAACTACTAACAAAAGAAAATCTTATCTCTATGACGCATACAGCAATAATTAACAAAATGTTACTCAGCGAAAAAAAAAACAATTATCCGATTGCGATACTCAAAGCTAGTTCCATCAGCAGCACAGCAACAGAGTAGCACCAACAGCAACAGCCCAATACCCACACAGCAACAGCCCCAAAACTTTCAGGAGTGGAATCATGGATATCTAAAAGGAATGGAATGGAAGGACGGAGATAGCGATAATAGGAAAGGTTAAAAGTTGAAGCAGTCATTCGAACCGCAGCAGCTCTTCCATGGATTTCACGACGATGTTTTCTTCACTGCTAGGCTCCCGGACGAAAAATCATGCCTCCACGTGAAACACGTATGCCAATTTTCCATTCGTCTTCAACTCGATGGCCTTCGATTTGATTTTCCTTGCGATTGGAGTCAAATTCTCATTGATGTACACTCGCTTGTTAGACTGGAACCCGATTTGCGCTTAAACTTAGGGATCGCACCGCTAGATATTTAGAGAAGAAATCATTGCGCTGATTCGTTATAGCAAATTGCACCAGAATTAGGCTATTGCTACCGGCTTTGAGTGGTATCCTAGTCAATCGTCGAATGTCGACCAGAGGTATTGCGTTGTCAGCATATCCCATAGCCAAACACCAACAGCGAAAGTAATTGATCAGATCTTCTCCTGTGGTATACGGTACCCCGCTGATTATGAGATCATCTAGTAACTGCGATCGAGCAATGGTCTCGGCGTTTCCTCCCAGTTCAGATTCCACTTTTCGAAGTCTACGGTTAACATCGGATAGTTCGGTTTTGATGTCCTCAAGTCCCTTCGACAGTTGATCATGAAGCTGAGTCTCAAGTTTATCCATTCGATCCTGCATGATTTTGTTTTGGCTTGTGATCATGCGAGCTATCTCATTGTTCGTTACCTCAGACGATGGTGAGTTGGACGTCTCATCTGGCTTTGTTCGCTTCGTATTGTTGGAATGAGGCATCGCGTTAGTTTTGCTTCTTGTCCACAGTTGATACGACATACACAAACTATTGGAGCTGTCAATCACAATATCACGATTCCGAGTACTTTAGGAGATGCCAAACAATATTTGATGAATTATTTTCACTAGAGCGGATTGCAGCGACTGTTTTATTGATTCACAATAAGTGGGCGATTATTGGGCGTAAAAATCAAGCGTTAATTATTAACTGATATGCACCACACTAAATCCACTACCACTTCATTGTACCACAGTACTCAGTAGCTACGACCCGGATAGGGTCGGACAGGACCCCATTGTGCAGCACTCTACACGAAAAGGCCTCGTACTGTGATTCGATGAGGCCGATGATTTTCTCAGGAACTCCCTTGCGTCTCAGGGCGCCCCACATATTCTCGTGATTGAGACGGTCGAAAGCTTTTTCGTAGTCAATGAATACCAAGTAAAGGGACTCTTGGAATTCGTTGACCTGCTCCAGAATGATGCGGAGCGTGACAATATGGTCCACATAGGATCTTCCGGCACGGAATCCGGCTTGCTGCCGCCGGAGAGTCGCATCGATCTTCTCCTGAATCCGGGCTAGGATAATTTTGCACAGAACTTTGAGAACGGTACACAGCAACATAATGCCTCGCCAGTTATCGCATACAGTCAGGTCACCTTTTTGGGCACCTTTACTAAGATACCTTGCATCCAGTCGACCGGGAAAGTTGCGGTGTCCCAGATATTATGAAATAAACGATGCAGTAGTTGAGCAGATGTCATGGGGTCAGCTTTGAGCATCTCGGCTGATATGCGGTCGACCCCTGGGGCTTTATTCGATTTCATGCTTTGGATGGCTGTTTGAATCTCTAGCAGTGATGGAGCTTCGGTATTGACGCGTGTTATACGTCGGATCCTAGGCAGATCATGCCGAGGTGGTGATGGCCTGGCTGGCACTCGAAAAGTTGTTCGAAGTGCTCGAACCAGCTTTTCAGCTGGTCAGTTGGGTCGGTCAATAACTGATCATTCGCGTCTTTCACAGGCATCGTTGCATTCATCTTCGCCCCGCTTAAGCGTCGGGAGATATCGTAGAGGAGGCGAATGTCCCCGGTTGCGGCGGCTCTCTCTCCTTCGTCGGCCAGAGAGTCTGCCCACGCTCGCTTGTCCCGTCGACATGAGCGTTTTACTTCCTTTTCAAGAGCCGTGTATCGTTGACGGGCTAAGACTTTGGCTCCTCTGGTTTTCGATCGCTCTATCGCGGCTTTGGCTTCTCTTCGCTCCTCTATCTTCCTCCAGGTCTCATCGGTGATCCATTGTTTTCTCTGGGTGCGTAGTTCGCCCAGATTGTTCTCGCTGGTGGCGATGAAGGCATTCTTGATGGCGGTCCATTGGTCTTCCACGCTGCCACCTTCCGGAATATCTGCAGCACGCGTCTCCAGTTCTTCAACGAAGGACCGTTTCACCGTGGCATCTTCCAGTCGGCGTGTGTTGAATCGTCGTCCAACTCTTTCCTCCTGCCGACGAATCCGCGCAATGCGCAGGTGTATTTCGCCGATGAGGAGGTGATGATCAGACGCGATATCGGCACTACGTTTATTCCGTACATCAAGAAGGCTCCGTTTCCATTTTCGGCTGATGCAGATGTGGTCGATTTGATTTTCTGTTAGCTTTGGATGATAAGCGAAAATCGTGCCTGTTAAATAAACTTCCTTTTTCGTTTCATCGATTGTCCCTCTCCACTCACTTTTCGTGAGAATTATCGGAGACCATTTTCTAAAAATAGTATGGCCGTGACGGGGTTCAAACCAAGAATCATAATAATAATAATTGCCATAGGGTTGCGCTCGCTCAGCCACATCACCACGCTGTCTTCATGACTTCATTAGATTACTAGCTAAAGAAACCCAGCTTTGCACTCTAGATCAATTTCCGTGCGATTGTTTTGTTTTCCTAAACAGCTGACCCAAAATTGTATTTTAACCCTTCCGTTACCAACCCCGCTTTTGAAAACGAAAATAAAAATCTTTTTGGCTGTCACTTTCACCAAAAGAAGCGGAATTTATTAAAGTTTCAGGTGCTCTATGAATATTCAGGACTGACAACCGGCACACCAGGCTAAGTATAGGCCAAGCAACCATTGATAGTCGCCTGCTATATGGGTTAGAACTTACCTGTTCTGCGCGAAGGGACCTCATCAGCGTGCTTTCCCCAGTATTCAACAGCTACGTCCGACTGGCTTCCGGTCTCCTTCCTTCCACGCCAGCGGAAGCAGCTTGTGTCGAAGCCAGAATCATTCTTTTCCGGCATAGAGTCCTCACGGCCATCTGCTGCAAGGCAGCTTCCTGTGCTGCGGTGACACCAGGTACGGGATCCCTCTCCTCGAAGAGGCTCACCGGATCCTTAGAAGCGTGGCCGGCACCGGTCTTCCCCCAGTGGCGCGGGTTCACTGGCACGGAGCAAGAAGCTGGTCAATGCCTCCCGTCAAAATTGACAAGCGCCTCCGTAGAGGCGACAGCTCCGTGGAGCTAAGAAGGTCGGCCATCAAGCTCGTGGCCACTCGTTTCCGGAACCATACCGTACGGTACACCGATGGTTCCGTGTCTAGCAGAGGGGTAGGTTTCGGTGTTTCCGGTACCAATCTAGCCAGATACGAGAGCCTACCGTCTCAGTGCAGCGTATTTTCCGCCGAAGCTGCAGCCACAGAGAAACAGACGTCTCACTCTACGCATGTTCCATCATTCATCTTTCTAACGGCGGATTCATTTTTTGTAGGTGGTCGATCAGCCACCGATGGCGCTTCCATAGTTTTTGCTTGTGTTTGACGTTTGCTCACTATCGCCACCTGGTTGCCGCTTGTCCACTTACAGTGCATTTAGCATTGGGCAATAATGTTTCCGTGACGATTATTTTGATGGGATTTTGCTCTAAGTGAGACGTCTGTTTCTCTGTGCTGCAGCCATCTTCGCCGCTGCTAGCCTTCCAGCAAACAAACCGATCCTTACGGACTCGGCCAGTGTGGTGGCTGCCCTCCAAAGCCACACACCAAAGCACCCATGGATCCAAGGAATCCTTGCAGGTATGGCACCAGACACCTGTTTCGCCTGGATTCCTGGCCATTGCGGCATTAGGGGAAATGTGGAAGCTGGCGCCCTTGCCTGCGTGGGGCATGAAGGCGAGCCTTGTTCCGTCCCGCTGGCCGACGTTAAAAAATAGACAAAAAATGTCGTCGGCCAGGGCTGGGCCCGGGCTTGGAACAGCAACAACGTCCTACCCCTAAGGAAGGTGAAAGGCACCACTGGTCCCTGGCACGACCTGACATCGCAAAAACAGCATACCATCATATCCAGACTCCTCCGGACCGGGCATACCAGGGTCTCCCACAACTTCGGTGGGGGCCCTTTCCGGTTGGAATATGACTTTTGCGAGGTTGGGAAAAGCGTCGAGCACTTTGTATGCAGGTGCCCAGGAATCATTATGGTATTCCAGCTAGCATCCAGGATGCGCTAGCTGATGATGAAGCTAATACGGCTACACTCTTTTGCTTCCTGAAGGATGCATGTCTGTACTACGCGATATAGATCTGGACATCTGCCTAAGGCGAATGGGCCTTCTCCGGATATAAGTCCCACCCCCTCTATGAACCCCTTTTCAATTCAACTGAGGAGGCCTCAGCCTCCTTTTGTCCCCAGCCATTTTAATAGCGACATCTGCCAAGGTTTCCCAAAATTGACCTTTGAACCGGTACTCGGCAAATCGGTTTACCGGTTCCATTCGGTTCAAATACTGTCCAGGAAGTACAAAACTACCAGAGAATGGCATAGCTTTTGAAATCATGAAGTTTGATACGCCGCATGATGGGGTTTGCTTATTTCCCAAAATTGTCCCTTGAACCGGTACTCGGTAAATCAGTTTACCGGTTCCAATCAGTTCAAATGCGGTCCAGGAAGTACAAAACTACTATAGAATGCCATTACTTTTGAAATCATGAAGTTTGATATGCCGCATGATGGGGTTTATGTATTTCCCAAAATTGACCTTTGAACCGATTCATGGTAAAACAGTTTACCGGTTTCAATCGGTTTAAATACGGTTCAGGAAGTACAAAACTACCATAGAATACCATTACTTGTGAAATCATGAAGTTTGATATGCCGCATGATGGTATTCGTCTATTTCCGTAAAGTGACCCCGTAACAGGTTCCGGCGGAACGTCCGGATTCCGGAATACAGGCCATATTTCGAACCGATCAAATTCCTGATCAAATTTGGTATAGTTTATGCGTCGTTTCTCTTCAAAATATTTAGAATAATCATTTCCGAAGTATGCGATCTGTCATATGGCCAAAAGTTAACACCCATTTTAAATCCGGAATAACTCCGGTATCATGTGGCCAGTCCTAAAAATCCATACAGCCTCTGAAACTTGAATAAATTCCGCTTCTTTTGGTGAAAGTTGCGAGAAAAAAAATGTCAAAAGACAAAAAAGGTACAGCCAAAAGAATTTTAATTTGCTTTTTCAAAAGGGGGGTTGGTAACGGAAGGGTTAATGATTTTTCTCCCTTTCTCGTTAAATCCAGTAACTTTTTGTATATAGGCGAGATGCGGTCAATATGCGCCTCCTAAGCTAATCACTTAATTAAAAGGTGATTTCCTCCGAAAATATGTATTTTCAAAGTGTTTATCAATAATCTAACATATCAGTCATTATATGGTCCAAAAATGTTCATGTAAAACCAGCAATACCCATTTGAGTTGCATAATGTTCATTAAAGCACCCATTGCGTTGGTATGGAAAAGTAGGCCGTTTTATCACTCAAAAACGAACTGTAAACCAGATATGTATGATGTATTATGATCGGGAATTGAAAAAAATCCATTATAACACACCTTTGGATGCTGAAAATCAACATCAGAACAGTAGTTGCATGACTACATTTTGCTGAATTTTCTTGGGTAAGTGTTCAAATAGTGTATTATCTGCGTCGCGTAATAAATGAAATAGTTTGATGGACATGACATAAACATTTTCTTAAGGCAGGTTCATCTATCACTTCATGGTTTATCGAGCTATGGAATGTGGCACGATAACATGGAATCTGATTGTTCTCTGCAGCAACATGATTTATTGGTAAGTAAGATCATGTGAAGTCAAATAAACTGTACAATTTTGGTACAGATTTATCATATTGAAGCTTGTTTTCTCGTCATTGCAAAAAATAGCGTGTGCACTCGTTGGCAAACTCGATTTTTTCAGCACTCGTAAATAGTATCACAAACATATAATTCGAGCTGAAAAAATATATTTTTGCAATTAGTTGCACAAACTCAAGCACAAACTACTATTCCACGGCAATCGCATTAAGCGAAAAATTGTCAGGGAATACAAATGTATATTGGCTCCAGCCGATTTTATCGTTCATAGAAAGAGTTCCATCAGCACCATGCACAAGACATGATGCAACAGCATCTGCGGGCAACAAAAAATATCACTCTACCCAACCTCTTTACGCACAGGAAAACGGAAAATCGATTATATATCACTTTCGGAAACTGATGTGACGCGACAAGACGAGACAAAATTTGATTCTACGATTAACTTATGTACGAGATCACACACTCTGGTCACACAAATTCAAGAAGGAAATTGGAACGAGACAAATTACTGTGGGAGATGAACTTGCTTTCGAAAAATACATTGGACCACCAAGCGAGTCATTTTCTCGGGTGGCCCCCAAATTATGTTCAGTGAAATTTGACCTGAACGGTTTTGTTTATATTGAGCACAACCTCCTGTTTAATTTAAAAGAAAAAGTAACACTATAAGAAGAATCAAACTGTGAGAGTTTGAGTATAGTGGGACGTTTACGAAATCCACAAAACTTGATTTTATTTTTTAATAAAGTCAAGATCTTCAATCGAACTTTCCCAGACATCTAATTACGGTGATCATGACCTTATTCCCACTAATATATAAATAGTCATGAAATTGGTTTATTAATAGTCTTCGGTGGTTCGTAAGTTCTTGAGTCAAACTAATAAACCACCTTAATGAGTTCATCACATTCGACCGTGTTCGTCCACTTTCCGCAGCAAATGATCCAATCTTGAACCCAACACAACAGTAGTTGATGATCCTCATTTCCTCCATCAATCGTCGCCTCGGTATTCGTCTCCGTCGTCGTTTCCATCGCTGGAGAGCACCCATAATTCAGTACAATGTAGAGCAACGTCATCCATCAGCTGCGAAAAGATACATAAATCTATTTGCTGATGAGAGTCTACTCTTCGGCTTCGCTTCAGTCGGAGATTGCTTCGTGAAGAACTCAAACGATCAGTGGATATTTGCACACCAGAGCATTGGTTCGGCAGGTATGATGCTGGCACCAAATCACTACACTGAGCTACTCCGAATTACTGTTCTGCGGAATGGCAACGGTAGCTTAGTGAAGATTCCATTTTTCAAAGAAAGTGTTCAAAGAAAGAAACTTTGTTATATCCAAAAAATACTGAATTCCCTCTCAGGTGACTTTAAACCTATACTCAAAGCACTCCAAAATTGTATCTGTGGTAATGTTTATAGTTTTTAAAAGCTTAATTTTTAAGAAATTCTGAACAGGTTTGCTCAGCATGTCCCGAATATGTGTTAATAAATGTTCAATGGTTCAATTCTTCTTCTTCACCGCCTTGCAGCTTAGTGTTCATTAAGCACTTCCACAGTTATGAGCTGCGAGGTTTCTAAGCCAAGTTACCGTATTTGCATTTGTATATCATGAGGCTAACACAATGATACTTTTATAGAGGTCGAGATAATTTCCTTTATGATTTCACGAAGCAATGATGGGAAAGACAATTTTAGGGTTCCTGTGCCACTCGGATACAACCCGGCCACAAACCGAACTTCCGGAATGGGAAGGGTCGTCTGGCCTAAACCCATTCGGCCGAATGCCATTTGTATAACATTTCGTCGAAAACGGAATAACATTTGGCGGTACGTCACTTTACGCGGTACGACATTTGGCGGATTGAACCTCTTCGCCATTTCGCGGAATATTATTCTTAATAGCTTAGTGTTCATTTAACACTTCCATAAATATTACCTGCGAGGTTTCTAATTAAGACAAGTTACCATTTTTTCCATTCGTATAACACGAGATTACCACGTTGAAACTTTTACGCCCAAAAAAGTCGAGAAAATTTCTAATCGATGAATTTTCTAGACCGGGCCAGAAGTTGAACTCAGCTACCATCAGCATAGTCTTCCTTGGCAGTCAGAATATGTAAAAGTAGTTATCGAAGTTTTAATTGCCCCTTACAAATGCTTTATTATATCTGGCGGAATTCATTTTCGCGGTTGAACATTTCCCGGAATAACATTTGGCGGTTTGTAACTTTTCGCGGTAGGACATTTGGCGGTTTGTACCTTTTCGCCGAATTGATTTTTGGCGGAATGTACTATTTCGAGGAATATTAATGATAATAGCCTCTGTTCATTCAGCATTTCCACAATTATTACCTGCGAGGTTTCTGAGCCAAGTTATCATTTTTTGCATACGAATAACACGGGATTAACACGTAGGAACTATAGATAGTAGAATCTATAGATGAGCGAAAGCATGGCTGAGTCGATTTTTTTGCCCGTGTACACGCGCATATGACGTCACAGCCCTTAACGTTTCCATTGACATCGTGACGTCATGCTCGTTTGGAGACACGTTTGACAGTTCGTTTGGAGACAGAGGATTTATCTTCGCTCATCTATATATTCCACTATCTATAGTAGGAACTTTTATACCAAAACCCAGATTAATCCACCTAGCGGTGATGGTGCCTTTCTCGACTTTCGTAAAATGTGTTTGCTTGAAAGTAGATGAGCTAGTAGCTAGGAGTAAAAAAGAAAAACTTCTTTGTCCGATCTATGAAAATCGGATTATTTGAAGCAAAGATATTGTAGATCCAGTTGAAAACGCGAGATCTCGGTTCGATTTTCAACTTGATCTACAATATGCTAATAAGAATTTCTACATTTTTTTCCTTTTCCAATCTTTTTGATGTACATACCCCTGTTTTATGTTACCCAGTTATATATTTTAAGGATGTTTGGATGTTTGTTAAACTGAAGCTCTGACTATACAAAAAGAAAACGAAAATGTCATTCCCATCAAGCGAGCGGAGGGCAATATTTGTTATGATATAAATCTCATGACCGTCCTTCTGTCAATCTCCCGTATGAAGAGGGAGGGAAGTGTATCAGTGTGGAATCATCCGATAGTTCGTTTTCGGAGAGAAATTATAGCCTTTCTGTACAACTTTGTAGCACAAGAAAGGCAAAAAGTATTTTGGCCATAATTTCTAAGGTAATAGTCCAAGCTGGCCAACTTTCTATAGAAAATAATACAATAGGATTCCGCGTCCATCAATCGATTGAGAGTAAGTGCATTAAACATGATCTAGACTTTTTTACGCGCTTTTTTATAACATAAAGCATTTTGGCCATAATTTTTGTGCCCATAGTCCGATCTTCCAAATTTTCAATAGAAAACAATACGACAGGATCCCGCGTCGAATGGAATTTGTTGCAAGTAAATCGGTTGAGGATAAGTCCCAAAAAAGTGAGCTAAACTTTTCGCACTTTTGGTGCGCGCACCGCACACACATGCATACACACACAGAGACATCATCTCAGTTCATCGAGCTGAGTCGATTGGTATATAACACTATGGGTCTCCAGGCCTTCTGTAAAAGTTTGGTTTTGGAGCGAACATATAGCCTTTTCGTATACTTTGTAGACAAAAGGCAAAAATGGTGTTTCGGCCATAACTTCCGATCCCATATTTCGATCTGGCCAATGTTCAATAGGCCACATTGGGACAGGATTATGCGTCGAATCCAACTTGTTGCGAGCAAATAATCTGAAGATAAATGCCTAAAATGAGTGACATTCTTTACGCGATTTTTCGTAAAAGTTTGCATTTTAGCCATAACTGGCCAATTTTCAATAGGAAACAATGGGACAGGAATCTGCGTCGAATGCAACTTGTTGCGTGTAAATCGGTTGAGGATAAGTGCCCGAAAAATGAGTGACATTTTTTACGCGATTTTTACGTATAAATTTGTATTTTGGCCATAACATCCGATCCCATAGTCCGACCTGGTCAATTTTCAATAGGAAACAATGGGAAAGGATTTTGCGTCGAATGCAACTTGTTGCGAGCAAATCGGTTGAGGATAAGTGCCCGAAAAATGAGTGACATTTTTTACGCGATTTTTACGTATAAATTTGTATTTTGGCCATAACATCCGATCCCATAGTCCGACCTGGCCAATTTTCAATAGGAAACAATGGGAAAGGATTCTGCGTCGAATGCAGTTTGTTGCGAGCAAATCGGTTGAGGATAAATGCCCGAAAAATGAGTGACATTTGTTACGCGATTTTTACGTTAGGTTTTCAAGGTTAGGTGTCCGAAAAATAGGTGACATTTTTCTTTGTGATTTTCTATTGAAAAAGGTAGATTGGCCATTACTTCCGATCCCATAGTCCGACCTGGTCAATTTTCAATAGGAAACAATGGGAAAGGATTTTGCGTCGAATGCAACTTGTTGCGAGCAAATCGGTTGAGGATAAGTGCCCGAAAAATGAGTGACATTTTTTACGCGATTTTTACGTATAAATTTGTATTTTGGCCATAACATCCGATCCCATAGTCCGACCTGGCCAATTTTCAATAGGAAACAATGGGAAAGGATTCTGCGTTGAATGCAGTTTGTTGCGAGCAAATCGGTTGAGGATAAATGCCCGAAAAATGAGTGACATTTGTTACGCGATTTTTACGTATCAATTTGTATTTTGGCCATTACCTCCGGGCCCACAGGCCGACCTTGACAATTCCCAATAGGAAACAATGGGAAAGGATTCTGCGTCGAATGCAATTTGTTGCGAGCAAATCGGTTGAGGATAAGTGCCCGAAAAATGAGTGACATTTTTACGCGGTTTTTACGTATAAATTTGTATTTTGGCCATAACTTCCGATCCCATAGTCCGACCTGGCCAATTTTCAATAGGAAACAATGGGAAAGGATTCTGCGTCGAATGCAATTTGTTGCGAGCAAATCGGTTGAGGATAAGTGCCCGAAAAATGAGTGACATTTTTTACGCGATTTTTACGTATAAATTTGTATTTTGGCCATAACTTCCGATCCCATAGTCCGACCTGGCCAATTTTCAATAGGAAACAATGGGAAAGGATTCTGCGTTGAATGTAATTTGTTGCGAGCAAATCGGTTGGGGATAAGTGCCCGAAAAATGAGTGACATTTTTTACGCGGTTTTTACGTATAAATTTGTATTTTGGCCATAACTTCCAATCCCATAGTCCGACCTGGCCAATTTTCAATAGGAAACAATGGGAAAGGATTCTGCGTCGAATGCAATTTGTTGCAAGCAAATTGCGGTTGAGGATAAGTGCCCGAAAATGAGAGACATTTTTTGCGTCGTTGTGTGCGCACACACACACACACACACACACACACACACACACACACACACACACACACACACACACACACACACACACACACACACACACACACACACACACACACACACACACACACACACACACACACACACACACACACACACACAGACATCACCTCAATTCGTCGAACTGAGTCGATTGGTATATAACACTATGGGTCTCCGGGCCTTCTATAAAAAGTTTGGTTTTGAGCGATCATATAGCCTTTACCGTATACTTAGTATACGAGAAAGGCAAAAAGGTAGTTTGGCCATAACTTCCGATCCCATAGTCCGACCTGGTCAATTTTCAATAGGAAACAATGGGAAAGGATTTTTGCGTCGAATGCAACCTGTTGCGAGCAAATCGGTTGAGGATAAGTGCCCGAAAATGAGTGACATATTTTACGCGATTTTACGTATAAATTTGTATTTTGGCCATAGTTTCTGATCCCATAGTCCGCCCTGGTCAATTTTCAATAGGAAACAATGGGAAAGGATTCTGCGTCGAATGTAATTTGTTGCGAGCAAATCGGTTGAGGATAAGTGCCCGAAAATGAGTGACATTTTTACGCGGTTTTTACGTATAAATTTGTATTTTGGCCATAACTTCCGATCCCATGATCCGACCTGGCCAATTTTCAATAGGAAACAATGGGAAAGGATTCTGCGTCGAATGCAACTTGTTGCGAGCAAATCGGTTGAGGATAAGTGCCCGAAAAATGAGTGACATTTTTACGCGATTTTTTACGTATAAATTTGTATTTTGGCCATAACTTCCGATCCCATAGTCCGACCTGGCCAATTTTCAATAGGAAACAATGGGAAAGGATTCTGCGTTGAATGTAATTTGTTGCGAGCAAATCGGTTGGGGATAAGTGCCCGAAAAATGAGTGACATTTTTTACGCGGTTTTTACGTATAAATTTGTATTTTGGCCATAACTTCCAATCCCATAGTCCGACCTGGTCAATTTTCAATAGGAAACAATGGGAAAGGATTTTGCGTCGAATGCAACCTGTTGCGAGCAAATCGGTTGAGGATAAGTGCCCGAAAAATGAGTGACATATTTTACGCGATTTTTACGTATAAATTTGTATTTTGGCCATAATTTCCGATCCCATAGTCCGACCTGGCCAATTTTCAATAGGAAACAATGGGAAAGGATTCTGCGTCGAATGTTATTTGTTGCGAGCAAATCGGTTGAGGATAAGTGCCCGAAAAATGAGTGACATTTTTTACGCGGTTTTTACGTATAAATTTGTATTTTGGCCATAACTTCCGATCCCATGATCCGACCTGGCCGATTTTCAATAGGAAACAATGGGAAAGGATTTTGCGTCGAATGCAACTTGTTGCGAGCAAATCGGTTGAGGATAAGTGCCCGAAAAATGAGTGACATTTTTTACGCGATTTTTACGTATAAATTTGTATTTTGGCCATAACTTCCGATCCCATAGTCCGACCTGGCCAATTTTCCACAGGAAACAATGGGAAAGGATTCTGCGTTGAATGTAATTTGTTGCGAGCAAATCGGTTGGGGATAAGTGCCCGAAAAATGAGTGACATTTTTACGCGGTCTTTACGTATAAATTTGTATTTTGGCCATAACTTCCGATCCCATAGTCCGACCTGGCCAATTTTCAATAGGAAACAATGGGAAAGGATTCTGCGTCGAATGCAATTTGTTGCAAGCAAATCGGTTGAGGATAAGTGCCCGAAAAATGAGTGACATTTTTTGCGTCGTTTTGTGCGCACACACACACACACACACACACACACACACACACACACACACACACACACACACAGACATCACCTCAATTCGTCGAACTGAGTCGATTGGTATATAACACTATGGGTCTCCGGGCCTTCTATAAAAAGTTTGTTTTTGGAGCGATCATATAGCCTTTACCGTATACTTAGTATACGAGAAAGACAAAACGCAAAAAAAAAAAATTTATACCGCACAGACGCGTTTTTTCAAAGAAGGCATTATCAACACCTATCGCATTATACCGGTCAGATACATCCATTTAGAGAAGGCGTTACCCCTTCCTTCGCTTTATACCGGACAGATGCGTTCTTTTAAAGAAGGCTTTATCAACTTCTTTCGCCTCATACCGGGCAGTAGAGATGGTGGGGTTTTAGGTTTTGAAACCCACAACCCGAATCGAACCGGGTTTGAAAAATTAGTACAATATCGGGTCGGGTATGGGTTTTTAAGATGAAAAAAAAATCGGGGTCGGGTACGGATTTAAGAAATAAAATACTGAATATTATTTTATTCAGTTTTGTTAATTTTGAGGCTAGTTCGTTGTTTGGGCTTACATTTTTTTGATTTAAAAAGACCCAGAAAATATCTAGTAGGCTTTGAACAGACAGATTTGAATGATAATTATTCTCACTGAATTCCGCCAAATGGCATTAAAAAGGTACATTCCGCGAAATGTCTTTCGAAAAAAAAGGTGCATTCCGCGAAATGTGTTTCGCAGAGTTGATACATTCCGCGAAATAATATACAACCGGGCCGGATATAAAGGGATTATCTCCTCTCTTTACCTTGTTACGGATGGACGTTTTTATGAATAATCCTTTATTTCTTTCTTTCGCCTTATACCGAGAAAATGTATTCATTTAAATAAGGCATATCACAATATGGTAATGATTATATCCTCCCTTCGCTTTGTACCGGGCAAACGCTACCATTTAAAGAAGGCGTTCTTTTAAAGAAGGCATTATCAACTCCTTTCGCCCTTATACCGGGAAGATGCATCCATTTAAGGAATGCATTACCTCTTCCTTCGTCTTACACCGGACAGACGCGTTCTTTTAAAGAAGGCATTATCAACTCCTTTCGCTTTATACCGGGCAGACCCAACCATTTGAAAAAGGCGTTACCCCTACCTTCGCTTTATACTGGGCAGACGCGTTCATTTAAAGAAGGCATTATAAACTACTTTCGCCTTATACCGGGCAGACGCATTAATTTAAAGAAGGCGTTATCACTTCCTTCGCCTTACACTGGGCAGACGCATCCCTTCAAAGAAGGCATTATCTTTTCCCTTGGATTTATACCGGGCAGATGCGTTAATTCATAGAACGAACTACCTCCTTTATTTTCTTTATACCGAGCAAACGTGTCCATTTCAAGAAGGCATTATTTCCTCACTTTGCCTTATACTGACCGGATGCGATCATTCAAAGAAAGCATTACTTTCTTTTATTGCTTTGAATTACAATTCAAAAGAATTTAGACCGGACTGCATGTAATAAGGTAGCAGTCATAACGTTTAATGCAAGAGATGGCGTTTTTAGTGGTAGTAAAATCGAAATTTCATCACTATAAAACTACTAACCAGTGCAAACTAAGTACAGGAGATAATCTTTTCATCTCATACTTCATTCCTTACCACTAATTTCCTCTGAAACACTCTCATTTTCCATAAATTTTGCGAAATAACTGAGTTTTCCATACATTTTATTGATTTGCTACCATTCTTCCATGGGCTCATGATGAGAATTGTGAAGTTCAAAACATAGAGTAGCAGGTTTAACAAAACAGATAGAAACGCCGGTATCGCCACGCAGTGACGAGTACCGTAAGCATGGTGCACGGAAGGTTGTTGCCTACACCTTTGCTGCACTCTGGAAGTAAATTTCATCGAAGTGAGCAGTCGGTCCCAAGATGAATACACAGCTAGGTGTTGCAGTTTGCCCAATTTATGGACGAGAAGAGGGCGGGGGTGAAAAATTCATTTTCGGTGCAAAACATAAACAAACCGGCTGGCTCTTCCATACTAAAATCCAAGATGGCTGAATCGTGAATTTGGCAGATTGGAACACCTAGTGGTGTATTCATCTTGGTCGGTCCCTTATTAAGCAGAATTCTGTAAATATTTCAATGATAATTATTTAAACTGAATTCTGCCAAATGGCATTCCGCGAAGTATCTTTCGGAAAAAATGTGCATTCCGCGAAATGTGTTTCGGAAAGTTGAAATCCGCGAAATGTTTTTCGGCGAAGTAGAATACAACCGACCGAATAGGTTATTTAGTCGAATAGGTCATTTGGCCGAGTAGGACATTTGGCCGAACAGGACATTCGGCCGAACAGGACATTTGTCCGAACAGATCGTTTGACCGAACAGATCGTTTGGCCAAAAGCCGTGATAAACTTGTGTTAAATTAAAAATCACGTAAATAAAGCAAAAAAAATGGCCAAAAGGCTCATTTAGCCAAATAGGATAGTTGGCCGAATAGCACATTTGGCCGAATAGGACACTTGTCCGAATACGACATTTTACCAAATACGACATTTTAGCTTAGCTTAGCTTAGACTGACTGTACATATCAATGCTTGCTACCTTGTGATTGGTCAGAGCTGGTGCGAATTGCACTTCGATCCAAGTGAATAGTGGTTGGGATTTAACAACTGTTCTCGAAGTGCACGATCCAGCAGCTCTATAATGTTGATCAATAACGGCGTCGACCAAGTCCTTACAGTCAGTTGGGAAAGGAAAAGAATCTTAGTGTGTGATAATTGTTGCTGCTAGAGACTGAGAATACCTCTGCAGCTCCACAATTACCACGGGGAGGAATTTGTTTTAGTTGGGTGGGGTAATCAGAAACATAGATCAGGATTCACCATGGAAAGCGATGTGACCTATGCAACTTCTATTTTGCTAATTAGTATGGATAGTTTTATATACAACAGTATTAGCATTTTTTTATCAGATCTTTTAGAATACGAGTTCAATTGTTCATCCGTCTGATAAACAATTAATCACTCAAAGTGAGCGATTGTTTATTTGAATTTGGATTGATCAGACTGGACGCCATCAGTATTGCTTCAACGCGAGGATATTCAATGATTACGAAGGGGTGACAATGTATAAATGAAACTATTTTTTGAAATTTAAAATTGAGCAAAAAATCAATGTCAACAAAACTAAGGTTACCTGCCATGAATCAGAATGTCGATGGACCGAGTGTGTGAGTAAAATCTGCAATCTATGATTAAAATGAGTTTTATGAGCACAATAATTGATAAACAGCTTAACATTCAACATGATGGGACGCGCATTCTTGACACAAAAACTTGAGATTATAAAAACACAAATAAAGCTGAAAATAAAAATAGAGACCACCTACTAAACATGTGGAGCTCCAATCTAAATTAAAGAGGACAGTAATATTGTATGGGCAGTGGGTCTTAAAAACGGAATACAGGATCAGGAGAAACCCACTGAGTGTAAAAATGTTATAACTATGAAGAATAAAATGTCTCCCTGCCGTAGACGTAATGTTGTCGATTCGAAGATGACAATTTGGATGTTTGGCCAAGTTTAGAATGTGTAGTGATTGATACGTGATTGATATGTTTCCAATAATCCTCAATAATTCAAGGAAAATCAGTTACCAATAGTTTTGTTCAATAAATGTTCAATGTTTAGTTCAGAACTAAAAAAGTGAACCTGCCTTTATTACCTCAAACTGTGCATTAATTCGAATTATATAATCAATATATAATAAATGTTGCGAGAAATTTAAATAATTCAATAACATACATAACAATTATATAATATATAAATAATGTAATGGAAATGCTGAATATTTTGTATAAGTGAATTCACACAGGCAGGGTCGTACGATTCCCATTCTGTAGGATGACGAGTTTGTTGCTCACTCCGACTGTTACCTTGGGAAAATGGGGATCAGTCTACGATTATTCAAAATAGTATACTAGTCAGAGCCAGCCCGATTGCAAATGCACCTAGAAATTTGGCGTACCTATAGCAAGTTAAGGATAGTAACCTTATATAAAAATACACTAATCACGCCTTGTAACAATAATTACTTATTTTGTTCAAACTTCTAATTCTAGAGTCTGAGTAAAACCACATAGTGAAACTTATTTGATCACATATGCTTTTTGAAAATTTATGGCACAATTTATATATACCGATAATATAAAGATCCCAATAACAAACTTCCACCGACCAAAAAGCAATAATTAGAGGAATTGCATCGATCCAAACGGGAATATGTAGGACCATCAAGTTTATCCGCATGTGCACGATATCATATCACTTTTAAAAGAGAATTTGCACATCCTAGCAACTGTTCACACCCACATGAACCACTAATATAAAAGAAAAATACTCGCTTGTATAATAAAATCTCCGATGATCTTCTGCAGTCCTTTATAAACTTGTCACTCACTATAGCACTCAGCACTACACGTGTTTAATTCAAATGAGCTTGTATTTACATTAAATACCTAAAATGCAAAAAAAATCCAAACAATCAATTTCTCCGAATATGACATTTTGACCAAATACGGGGAAGGGCCGTTTGGCCGAAGGCCACTAGGCCGAAAGTTGGTTGGTCGAATCGGTTATTTTGCCGAATAGGACATTTGGCCGAGTAGGACATTTGGGTGAATAGGACATTTGGCCGGACAGGACATTTGGTTAAATAGAACATTTGGGGAAGGGTCGTTTGGCCGAAACCAATTCGGCGGAAAACCATTTGACCGAATGCCACTAGGACGAACAAACCGTTAGGCCGAAAGGGTCGAACGGTATTCGGCCAAACGGTTCTTCCCCGTTCGGAATGACTATTTCCTAAATTGAGCCAAAATAGGTCGTGCAACACCTCATACTTCATGAATTCACAATGCACTGATAGGAAAGATACTTTTAGGGTTCTTGGTCTACTTGAGTTCAATCCGGTAAGCGGCACAATCCGGGGGACTTACGGGGCCATTTGCTAAATTGAGTCAGAACAGATCATGTCTCACCTCAAACATCATGATTTTACAAAACAATGAGAGAACATCCACAAATTACTTAACGCTTTGAAGGGGGAGGGGGGCTGAGTGAATTGTGATGATCCTTAAAAGCTTCATACAAAAACTGTGACATAGGGAGGAGTGGAGTTGAAAAATTCCATTTTTTGCGTAACGTAATTAAGGTTTTCTGGCAATTCGGTCACATCAGTCATAATCCGAAGACCTACGAAACCGATTTTTAAAAAATTCAATCAAAATAAGACGTGTGCCACATCACACTTGATGATTTCACGAAACAATGAAATCAATTCTGTTTTACGGTTCTAAGGCCATTTGGTCACATTGGCTGCGATCCGTGAAACCTACTAAAAGAAAACTTGTTACATTGGATCAAAACAGGTTACCTGTTTTGACTCAATGTATAACCATTCCGTTGGTCCTTCAGATTGAAGTTGATATTACCGTATTGAACCCAAGTTGTCTAAGAACGCTGAAAATATCAGTATGAAATCATGAAGTTTGATGTGTAACACGACGTCGGATGAGTGGGGCTTATTTCGATGAAAAATAGCTTCTTCAGCTTAAAAACTATCTTGTTCATCTTGAATTGTTTGTTAGGCGTTTCAGTTTAAAAAATGCCCATTCTGTCTTCCGGATTGTGACCGATGTGACCAGATTGATCCCAAGTGGCCCAGAAACCCCTTAAAATAACGAAGTTTGAGGTGTCACACGACCTATTTTAACTCAATTTAAGAAATGGAAATTCTGGAGATCCGCCGAATTGTGGCCGATGCGGCTGGATTGAACCCGAGTGGCCCAGGAACCCAAAAATGTCATTCTCATCATTGTATTGTGAATTACTGGTTGGCCACTGTGGATACATAATGGAACATGTATACGTTATATATAACTATAGTTTTCGGCTGTCACAGTCTTATAACGCAGCTTCACCCTGCTTTCGACTGTTTCAGTAATTTATTTTACCTTAGAAGGTTAACTTTTTTGTGCATATAGTACAAAACAACAATCTTCCAATCCTTGAAAAAGGTAAATTAAATCACTGAAACCGTTGGATGCAGAAGTTAACTTGTTTTTGCTGCATTTTAAGATTGCTACAGCCGAAAACTACCCTAACACTAAATTAGTTTGTGAAACCATAAAGTTTGAGATGTCACTCGACATGTTTCGACTAAAATTTGTAAATGACCACTTTTTCCGGGGACAACTGCCTCAACGGATTCTGAAATATCTCTAGAACCGTACTGAGGATTGAGCCAATTCCAGTATGAATCGAAAATTGGGATCCATCCGATCCAATTGGGATCGAATGTAGCTTGTTGCGAAGGAATCGGTTTGATTGATTTCAATGTTTTTAGTACTTAAAAATACTGTTTCACTCAAAAGTCGTTGTTCTACAAAATTCTCGACATTCTTATGGATCATCGTAAATTAATAATATTGTTATTCTTTTTTCTTCCATGGATATTTTAGTGAAATCATGGTCGTACTTCAACCGATACCGATGAATTCTTAAAAACCAGAAGCTGGTCATTTGTTATAAATTTGCGCGTCATGCTACCTTGAAATTTTATCCGAATCAGCTGAAAGTTTGACAGAAGGTTTATTTTAGCATAAGAATTGCGAATATGGGCAGACCGGTTAAAATACTGATACTTTTTGAAAACATGAATAGGTCTAATATACACCTATTTGATTATGAAAACTTTAAATTTGCTTATTGTTTCCTAGTCGATCGCTGTATTTTGTTTTTCTTACAGAAAGTTTATGCCATTTTGTGGGTCCAATTCAGTTTAGAACAAACATTGTTCCTGGAGATGACGAAGTGTCCGGGAAGAGCGCTACAACAATGTTGAGGAAATATTATTACAAGTAAACCGAGCAATGAGAAAATAAAAGAGGCACAGCGTAATAGCCGTAGAAATAACTCATAAAAAATATCACCCTAGAGAGGCGGCACGCGCGGCGGGTAAATCTGGTTCGGAGTCAACCCGAAAGGACGGGAGCTCTAACAGTTACGGTGGGTATATCCCAAACAGAAGGCAGAAAAAGTCATCATTTCCTCGTGGGTTCAGTTCATCGCCGTCACGGTAAGTGAGGCTGCGTTGCTGGTTTCTGGTTTATTGAGTGGTGAAAAAAGATTGCAGCGTTAGAGTAATGCGGCGCTGCAGCGACGATGCGATGGAGACGCAAGGTTCATTCGAATAATTTCAGCTGGAAAGACCGTACTCCGATCGCGCGGTAGCTACGTGTCTGGGCGAACAATCGCGATGACTGCCGGATTTAGTTTCTCATTCATATAAACATACAGTTTTATGATTATTAATACTTCCAAACGATAATGAGCTCACATAATGACGATAAGAGGCGTGGCGTTGTAATGAAATTGATTAAGTTTCTTGTTTTCTGGTGCGGCATACTCATACTTGAAAACGAAGATTTTTCGAAATGCTATGGCAGTGAGATGCGCCGAAGTTAATTGAAATTAGAGATTCCATTTACCGACACTTTTCCTTTTATGTTAATGTAAGTACAATTGTTAACTTTTTCAAACCTTGGCACTAAACACGAGGAGCACACGAATCTGCATTGCAGCATTAAGGTTTAAATTTGTAATAAAACGCATGCATCACCTTTCAATGAATTCTTGAAGGAAGCATTTCAATGTCCATTTTTATTATTCTTGACACTTTTGGCGAGATTCCAGGTCAATTTTGATTGACTAGCCTCGTTGACATAGCTTCCAAATTACGTCTTATATCTTCAAGGATCTCGAAAAGGAGTAACTACATTGTAACAGCTTTCACACAATTTCAGGTACAGTTGAAGAAGAGTTTTGTGTTCTTTCTCAGAAAATGTTGATGAAATTTACGGGGAATTAGGAATTGAGTTTATTAAAGATGAGAATCATAATATGTACGCCAGCGCGGCGTTGTTCAAGCCGCTTCATCTTCGCTGGAAACGTGTCGATTGATATTTTATTGGTTTTTATCGATGGGACGAACTACCTAGGATCAAAGTGGATAGCAGTATTTTTTTCAACGCATGATGAAGAGCAGATTCGAAAGTTGCCACAAGCGAGAAACAAGAATGAAATTTTATAAAAGTTGAAGGGGCGTTAGGCTAAATTTTCCACAAAAAATATATACACTGGATTCTGTTTTTACACGATTTACATTTTCTTAATTTTTCACTCATCCTAAATGTTTAACGCATATCAACTATCACGTGATTTTTCTTTGATTTATTTAGGATTTTTTGAAACAAGTTGCTAAGATTTTGGTGGTAAATTGTAATCACACGATTAAAAATACGAGCGAAAAAAAAATCGTGTAAAAACAGAATCCTGTGTATTTTACTCAAATTTTCATAAAAAATCAATAACGAGTAATTAAACACGAAATATGAAAATTTCTATAAAAAATAGAAAAGGGGAATAGAACTGAGCATTTTTTCCGCGGATGACCATTTCTTTGAAATTTTTTGTTGTTGTTCGTGAGAATGTGCTCAATTTTATTGTTCATTCTCTTTTTTAACGGAAACTTTCAAATTATTTTTATTGCTGTTAGGACGTTACAAATATTTAATGAACATTATGTTCTACTGGTCTTCAAAAGGTCAGGGGGTATAATCTATCTATTTATATAACTATATTGTCACTATGGAAAATTCTTCTTTTATAATTGCAATTTAAAATAGCTAATATCTTTTTGGGTTATAGAGAATTCTCTGGAAAAAAATCTGAAAATTCTGGACTATCAAATTTTACATTTCCGTCACCGGTCTGCTGCTTTGCTTTCGAGTCGCAACGAGTCGTGTTTCATATCTTCTATACGCAACGCATATAAGCATTAAAAAATACCCAAATTTTAGATAATGATGGAACAATAACTTACGCGGATCTGAAAAAGGATTTACAGCAGTTCATTCAAAACAGTGTTAAATCTAATCTAATACTACAACATCCGAACCTTCTGACCGCACGGTGGAACAACACGCTCGAATAAACAATGAAGTTGAGCTCCACGAATGGCATGTGAAACTACGTAATGAAGAACTATGCAGTCAATATGTAATTATAATGTATTTCTTCTTCTTCTTTTTCAATGGCTCTACATTCCAACTGGAACTTGGCCTGCTTTTCAACATAGAACTCTATTAGCATTTGCTTAGATATTGATGGAAAGCTTTTATATGCCCGCCATTGCATGAGGATGTATCTTGTGTGGCAAGTACAATAAATACACTATGCCCAGGGAATCGAGAATATTTCCAACATCCTAGACCGGACCGAGAATCGAACTCGCCATCTCCGGATTGGCAATCCTACGCTTTTGCTCGCAAGGCTACTGGAGATGTACTTTTTTTCCATTTATTACGGTATAGTGAATCACTTATATTTTAGCCAAACCTGATATATAATCGAATCCTTGTTTTGTTCCTTGAAACTTTGATTATGTCAATCTTCATTTAAAATCCTCCAGGAGTTCTTCCGGAATTTCCTCCAGGAGTTCCTCCAGAAGTTCCACCAGGAGATCCTCTATGAGTTTCTCCGCAAGTGCCTCCAGGAGTACCTCCAAAAGTTTCTCCAAGAGTTCCTCCGGAAGTTCCTCCAGGAATTCCTCCGGAAGTTCCTCCAGGAATTCCTCCGGAAGTTCCTCCAGGAATTCCTCCGGAAGTTCCTCCAGGAATTCCTCCGGAAGTTCCTCCAGGAATTCCTCCGGAAGTTCCTCCAGGAATTCCTCCGGAAGTTCCTCCAGGAATTCCTCCGGAAGTTCCTCCAGGAATTCCTCCGAAGTTCCTCCAGGAATTCCTCCGGAAGTTCCTCCAGGAATTCCTCGGAAGTTCCTCCAGGAATTCCTCGGAAGTTCCTCAGGAATTCCTCCGGAAGTTCCTCCAGGAATTCCTCCGGAAGTTCCTCCAGGAATTCCTCCGGAAGTTCCTCCAGGAATTCCTCCGGAAGTTCCTCCAGGAATTCCTCCGAAGTTCCTCCAGGAATTCCTCCGGAAGTTCCTCCAGGAATTCCTCCGAAGTTCCTCCAGGAATTCCTCCGGAAGTTCCTCCAGGAATTCCTCCGAAGTTCCTCCAGGAATTCCTCCGAAGTTCCCTCCAGTAATTCCTCGGAAGTTCCTCCAGGAATTCCTCCGGAAGTTCTCCAGAATTCCTCCGGAAGTTCCTCAGGAATTCCTCCAAAGTTCCTCCAGGAATTCCTCCGGAAGTTCCTCCAGAATTCCTCCGGAAGTTCCTCCAGCAATTCCTCTGGAAGGTCCTCAAGGAATTCTCCGGAAGTTCTCCAGGAATTCCTCCGGAAGTTCCTCCAGGAATTCCTCCGGAAGTTCCTCCAGGAATTCTCCAGGAATTTCCGGAAGTTCCTCCAGGAATTCCTCCGGAAGTTCCTCCAGGAATTCCTCCGGAAGTTCCTCTTCCTCAGGAATTCCTCCGGAAGTTCCTTCCTCCGGAAGTTCCTCCAGGAATTCCTCCGGAAGTTCCTCCAGGAATTCCTCCGGAAGTTCCTCCAGGAATTCCTCCGAAGTTCCTCCAGGAATTCCTCCGGAAGTTCCTCCAGGAATTCCTCCGGAAGTTCCTCAGGAATTCCTCCGGAAGTTCCTCCAGGAATTCCTCCGAAGTTCCTCCAGGAATTCCTCCGGAAGTTCCTCCAGGAATTCCTCCGAAGTTCCTCCAGGAATTCCTCCGAAGTTCCTCCAGGAATTCCTCCGGAAGTTCCTCCAGGAATTCCTCGGAAGTTCCTCCAGGAATTCCTCCGGAAGTTCCTCCAGGAATTCCTCCGGAAGTTCCTCCAGGAATTCCTCCGGAAGTTCCTCCAGGAATTCCTCCGGAAGTTCCTCCAGGAATTCCTCCGAAGTTCCTCCAGGAATTCCTCCGGAAGTTCCTCCAGGAATTCCTCCGGAAGTTCCTCCAGGAATTCCTACGGAAGTTCCTCCAGGAATTCCTCCGGAAGTTCCTCCAGGAATTCCTCCGAGTTCCTCCAGGAATTTCTCCGGAAGTTCCTCAGGAAGTTCCTCCAGGAATTCCTCCGAAAGTTCCTCCAGGAATTCCTCCGGAAGTTCCTCCAAGAATTCCTCGGAAGTTCCTCCAGGAATTCCTCCGGAAGTTCCTCCAATTCCTCCGGAAGTTCCTCCAGGAATTCCTCCGAAGTTCCTCCAGGAATTCCTCCGAAGTTCCTCAGGAATTCCTCCGGAAGTTCCTCCGGGAGTTCCTCCGGAAGTTCCTCCAGGAATTCCTCCGGAAGTTCCTCCAGGAATTCCTCCGGAAGTTCCTCCAGGAATTCCTCCGGAAGTTCCTCCAGGAATTCCTCCGAAGTTCCTCCAGGAATTCCTCCGGAAGTTCCTCCAGGAATTCCTCCGAAGTTCCTCCAGGAATTCCTCCCAAGTTCCTCCAGGAATTCCTCCGGAAGTTCCTCCAGGAATTCCTCCGGAAGTTCCTCCAGGAATTCCTCCGAAGTTCCTCCAGGAATTCCTCCGGAAGTTCCTCCAGGAATTCCTCCGGAAGTTCCTCCAGGAATTCCTCCGGAAGTTCCTCCAGGAATTCCTCCGGAAGTTCCTCCAGGAATTCCTCCGGAAGTTCCTCCAGGAATTCCTCCGAAGTTCCTCCAGGAATTCCTCCGGAAGTTCCTCCAGGAATTCCTCCGGAAGTTCCTCCAGGAATTCCTCCGAAGTTCCTCCAGGAATTCCTCCGGAAGTTCCTCCAGGAATTCCTCCGGAAGTTCCTCCAGGAATTCCTCCGAAGTTCCTCCAGGAATTCCTCCGAAGTTCCTCCAGGAATTCCTCCGGAAGTTCCTCCAGGAATTCCTCCGGAAGTTCCTCCAGGAATTCCTCCGGAAGTTCCTCCAGGAATTCCTCCGGAAGTTCCTCCAGGAATTCCTCCGGAAGTTCCTCCAGGAATTCCTCCGGAAGTTCCTCCAGGAATTCCTCCAGGAAGTTCCTCCAGGAATTCCTCCGGAAGTTCCTCCAGGAATTCCTCCGGAAGTTCCTCCAGGAATTCCTCCGGAAGTTCCTCCAGGAATTCCTCCGAAGTTCCTCCAGGAATTCCTCCGGAAGTTCCTCCAGGAATTCCTCCGGAAGTTCCTTCCAGGAATTCCTCCGGAAGTTCCTCCAGGAATTCCTCCGGAAGTTCCTCCAGGAATTCCTCCGGAAGTTCCTCCAGGAATTCCTCCGGAAGTTCCTCCAGGAATTCCTCCGGAAGTTCCTCCAGGAATTCCTCCGAAGTTCCTCCAGGAATTCCTCCGAAGTTCCTCCAGGAATTCCTCCGGAAGTTCCTCCAGGAATTCCTCCGGAAGTTCCTCCAGGAATTCCTCCGAAGTTCCTCCAGGAATTCCTCCGGAAGTTCCTCCAGGAATTCCTCCGGAAGTTCCTCCAGGAATTCCTCCGGAGTTCCTCCAGGAATTCCTCCGGAAGTTCCTCCAGGAATTCCTCCGGAAGTTCCTCCAGGAATTCCTCCGGAAGTTCCTCCAGGAATTCCTCCGGAAGCTCCTCCAGAAATTATTCTCAAACTTCCTATGGGAATTCCTCCCGAAGTTTCTCCAGCAATTCTTACGGAAGTTCCTCCATGAATTTCTCCGGAAAATCCTCCAGGAGTTCCCCAGGAAGTTCCCCCAGGAATTCTCCGTAAGTGACTCCAGACATTCATCCGGAAGTTCCCCCAGGAACTCCCCCGGAAGTCCCTCCGGCATTCCTCCGGTAGGTCCTCCAGGAATTCCTCGGGAAGTTCCTCCAGGAATTCCTCCGGAAGTTCCTCCAGGAATTCCTCCGGAAGTTCCTCCAGGAATTCCTCCAAGTTCCTCCAGGAATTCCTCCGGAAGTTCCTCCAGGAATTCCTCCGGAAGTTCCTCCAGGAATTCCTCCGGAAGTTCCTCAGGAATTCCTCCAAAGTTCTCAGGAATTCTCCGGAAGTCCTCCAGAATTCCTCCGGAAGTTCCAGGAATTCCTCGAAGTTCCTTCAGAATTCCTCGGAAGTTCCTCCAGGAATTCCTCCGGAAGTTCCTCCAGGAATTCCTCCGGAAGTTCCTCCAGGAATTCCTCCGGAAGTTCCTCCAGGAATTCCTCCGGAAGTTCCTCCAGGAATTCCTCCGGAAGTTCCTCCAGGAATTCCTCCAGGAATTCCTCCGGAAGTTCCTCCAGGAATTCCTCCGAAAGTTCCTCCAGGAATTCCTCCAGAAGTTTCTTCAGGAATTCCTCCGGAAGTTCCTCCAGGAATTCCTCCGGAAGTTCCTCCAGGAATTCCTCCGGAAGTTCCTCCATAAGTTCCTCCGTAAGTTCCTCCAAGAATTCCTCCGGAAGTTCCTCCAGGAATTTCTCAGATATTTTTTTTTGAGATTCCTGCAGAAGTTCTTTCGGAAGTTCATGAAGCATTTCATCAGAATTCCCTTCGAAGATTTGTTTGCAGTAAGAAATTCCATAGGAGCATACGAAAATTTCCCGTTAATTCCTCTAGAAACCTACGTGTGTTCTACGACCATGTAAAGTTTTATGACAACATTACCAAAAAAAATACGGTGGTCCTCAAAAAACTGTTCTTAGCTTCTACTTTCTCCAATTCAAATTATTTTCAGAAACTTTCGTAGCATCGTAAAGCGGATCTTCGGATCGCTCTTTTTTGGTTACATACCCAAGTGACATTTTGAGTTCTATCATAGTCTATTAGCGGAGTTGGAGAACAAATTTTCAAGACTAGTAATAAAACTAATATCAACATATCAACCTCTTGATGACCGCTATAAGATTATGTTATGACCAAGTGGACCACTCTTGAGAACGTATTCAAAGCAAGTTCAAGAATGTTCATAAAACTGCCATAAAACCGCTTTCAAAAAAAGTTTTTTTTTCATGGAGCTTTTTGTTATTGTTTTGAAGAAGAAGGAAAATAGTAGAAACATTTATGGACATTGATCATGGATGAAAAATATGATTCAATAATTGAAAATTGGATGCCCCAAAATTTGTTCGCGTAAAATTGCGCGCCGTCGTAAAATTGTAGTTTACGGCTTATTAATTAGTGCAAATATTAAATCGATATGCTATCTATTTTTCTAGTGGCATTCCGATTCGCAACAAAACATTTCTTATACTTTAATATAATTATCGAAAAAATCATAGAGAAATGCAGCCGTTATTAATAATGGTAATGGATTTCGCAAAATATTTTCGCTAATATAAAATCAATTATGCGTTTCGTTTACCGATGTTTAAATTTTATTTTCGCCATCCCACTTGCTGAATGACGTTTGAACAATTTTTAATTTGAATGATGCTCGAGCCAACGGGCCAAATAAAAAGTGTTCACATTGAAAGCGGTCAAACTACCCGATCCATGGTAATTTGAATAGAACTTATGCTTCCAGCAGCAGCAGAAGAACATCTCAAATCGTGGTCCTAACTAAGTCCTTACTTTGGGATCAACTTGGCGATCGGGAACCAACAGCGACAACTGGAAATCCGCAAAACTTAAGCCAGACAGGCTGGATCCCTAACCTGGATACCTTTTCGTTTCCATCGAGGAATCGACTCTCCCCGGGGAATTTTTGGGTGTCACTAGCCCTCTCGACCAGGATAACTAGAAAAAAATCAACCAAGTTTTATCAGTGTCAGTACTGCAATTTCTCATTTTCAATAAGACATGTCACGTGGTGTTAACATATCTGCCCTTTCCAATATCTATAGTAACGTGAAGGATGAATGGCATGCTACAAAAATCTCGAAAAATATTTGTTCCGTGACAGGGCATAAAAGTGTGCAATATCTGCTTCATTTTTGTGTTTATTATCTCTTCAACTCGGTGGGCCAAAGGAATATGATTAATTTATCTACTTGTCATCATTCTTTGCATACATATATCTATAAAAATAATTTAGAAATTATAATTTTAAAACAAAGCACAACATCCTTTCATAGCTGCTTTTCATGCGAAATTGACCACGATACTGTCATTTGGTCGCCTGAGATAGAAAAAGGCGTCTTATGACTTTCACGACCGTTATTAAAAGAGTTATCAAAATATGCCCATCGACAAAATATACTAAACATAATTTTGAACTTTGAGCGTATGTTTTCAATAACCTTGCCAACGGGTGTCATTTCCACTACTCAATAGAGATTAGAATTATCGTACATTGTAATTCAGAAAACGTAATTGCTCTTCCACTCGATAATGAATCGATCCAACCTGTCACTCACCATACAAAACATACTCGATCCCAATTGAATCGTTTCCACGCCAATTCTGAACGACCCTCGCATTCGATTGTAATCATTTGACTCCTTTTTCAATCATTCTTGCAATTTCCAGCGCCTTTCACATTTCTTCGCCCGCCTCGCGTGTGGGTCATCTCGTGGATCACATCGTTATTGCGATTATTATTATTATCGTCATCATTTTGATACGACATACCACACCATTCCGCGTGGTCATGGGGACCATGACAAGCGACGACCGAGACGAATCGGATGACGATGTCGTGCAGAAATTCGTTTTCATTTCCCCGGAATAATCGGTGGCGTCGTCGCCGGTCGTTTGCTTGGCTGGCAAGGAGCCGGATGATGCTGCACTTCATCGGACTACGGATCCGCGACCGGAGCCGTCTCCGCGAATATGATCGCTGTAATCAGCCACCGTAATATAAGCTGATAAAATCATAAAATTAAAAACTCAAATTGATAATTACAAGTGCCTTTCGCCCATTGAAGATGTTCGGCGTGCCGGCGGAAAGGTCTTTTGGCTTGTACTCGTTCCTATGTTTGATTTATTACTTTTCCTCCCGAAAGCATCGATCCTGGTGGAATTTGGTTTGTTTTCATTCGTTGTCCCAATTCTCAATGTGAAAATCATCATTTTAAATTTTGTGTTCTGATCTATAGTCAACAGGTTTGGTGATATTTAACGAACTGAAAAATAACTAGCAAAGCTGGTGAGATCTTTCATGTGCGTAAGTGAACCCACAACTTTAGCAAAATCCATTTGTTCGGCTGGTTCCCTTGGCTAGCTGGTCTCCCAAATGATTGCCATTCTTCCTCAATCTGGGCTTCATTTTTTCACATTTTCGCAATCAACGTTTCGGGTATTTCACAAACTCGAAGGAAACACATTTCATTACGCCACGTTGACGAACGTATTCGCTGCGTTCCGGGTGAAAGACCCACGGACAGGATCCGTTGATCGATTTTCATCAAATTCTGCGCTTAATTTTAATGGAAATCCCATTTGCGATCTCATTTTGCAGATCACCTTGGTATATTGGCAGTCAGCAGTGGGTCTGGCCGTCGGCCTGGTGCAGCAACAGCAGCAGCAGAGGAACGTCGCGTCGCCTTTTTTAGGGAAGGAAGTCACCTCGTGGGTCTTTCGTGGACGAGAAAAATTGATCAGGACACGGTTGAAGATCGAATCGTTGGGCCGCTCCGAACCAGGCGCTGGAAGATCAATTAAATAATGCATTATCCATAAGTTTTTAATTTAGTACGCACTTCCAACCGGTTGATTGCCGGTCCAGATGGATGGAAGGACGAACCAGAAGTGGGAATTAAGACCGAAAGGTCAAACTACCTTGCGGCCAGAAGCGTTCTTACGCACAGAACATTGTTGCTAAAATGGGATCAATTGTATTGATAAGGTTTTTTTTTCTGCAACTTGTGTATTAGTTGCACGTAAGGTTTTTAGATTTATATCTTAATTTTATTCAGGTTTGAAACAAAGTAGAAATGAAGTCCATGTTTTTACTTACTAGGAATTTATTCCTACAGTATTTTTTGACATAAACTACGTCTAAAGGGAAGACTCGGAAACAGGGTGTTGAACGGATATTTCCAAATTTGAGACCGTCACGAAATTAGGAGAGATTTCAAACGCTAATAGCGTCTTTTCTTTCAATGGATTTTTGAGATTTTCTTATCAATCGATTCGGAAACTCCCCACCAATTTTCCAATTCCATCGATACTATTGATTATAAACTATTCAAAATGTTATTTCTTTCCAAATCCGGTAAAAAAAATCAGAATTATTCAATCCCGTTCATGCATCCCCAACACGGACATCAGATTCATGTAAGGTACGGGCCTTTTGGCCCACTGCTTCGTTTTCCCTGTGTATAAAAAAAACCCGTGATTCGCGTGTGCCAGTCGTCATTCGTCACTGGACAAGCGACACGTTCGGAAGTGTTTTGCGCTCTCGGTTCGTTTCGTATAGTTCGTTCGCAAGAAGTTTTTCGAGTTGTCTCGTACTCCATCCCAGCAAGCCATGGGCAAGCCCGGCCCCACCGGGACGCAAAAACGTCGCGCTGACGGCAAATACGAAGAAAATGCAAGCAAACGGGCGTTGAAAAGCAATCGTTTCGCGGTGCTCGCGACGGACAGCGTGGAAAAGAAGGAGCGGCTCCCGCCCTTTTATACGAAAGGCTTTCTGGAAAAGTTGTATTCGGACATTGATTACTACGTCAAGCAAGGCCTGCAGGTCAATCTCCGCCGGTGCTCGGACGGCTGCAAAATAACCGCTCCCTCCATTAATCACTACCGTGCTGTGGAGACGCTCTTGAATCGTTTGGTCGGTAGAATATTTCACCACTCGTCAAAAAGCCGGTCCTGCCCGAAGCGAGCTGAATTCATTCAGTTTCGCAAGCAAGCTAAACAGCAGAACCGTCGCCCGAAGAAGCAGCAAGACAACATTGACCTTGGCCCCGACCCCTTCCCAGAGTTACTCCCACCCAAAGGAGCTAAGCCAGCTCAGAAGCAAGCATTCGCCGGCCCGCCCCAAGGATTTTGGCGGTGTGGACATCGCCATAAGAAGAGGTCTGGAGTACATGATGCTCCCGGATTTCCGCCTGTCCATGATCGAAGCTGTTGGTGTCGAGCTGGCGTCGTCCGGCGGCCCAATCGTCTGTATCGCTGCATACTGCCCGGTTAAGGGCAGGGATTCAGATGGACTTTCTGAGCTTCTGAAGAACGACATCCAGAGCCTGACCCGCAGGAGACAAAAAATCATCGTAGCAGGGGACTTGAATGCCCGGTACTCGCTCTGGGGTAACTCTCGGAACAATAAGAATGGCACGGTGCTGGCTGAAGACCTCCAAGCCGGGCACTATGTTGTTCTCCACCCTGAATCACCGACGTTCTTCTCGTCAACCGGCACGGGATCCACCCTCGACATCGTGCTGACCAACGTGGCGGACAATTGCTCTGTCATGCGAACCCTGACCGACCTGTCCTCCGACCACCTTCCGGTGGTGTTCGACCTAGATAAGGAAGTCAACCTACGCCAACAACACCAGCGGCGTGATTACCATCGTGTGAACTGGCCACGGTTGCAGCGTTTCTTCAGGGGCCGTATTCCCGAAGACCCTCCGCTGACAACGGTGGAGGAAATCGACAACGTGCTTCGCTGCCTCGACGATGGCGTCACCGAGACGGAACACCGGTTCTTTCCAACATCTCCAGTTACACGTAAGTTTATCAAGCTTGACGTAGAAACGAAAAGAATATTCGTAATTTGCCTAGCTACTCGAAGCCCTTCTGGCGCGTAGCCAAGGTGCTTAAAAACAAACCTAAACCTATCCCCCCTTTGAAAAGTGGTGATGAAATCTATCTGACCGGTGCAGAAAAAGCAAACTCTCTTTCTGAACACTTTCTGGCTTCGCACAGTCTGGGTCGTGATATTGTCAGTCCAATGGAAGAACAGGTGTTCGACAGCATTTTCCAACTGGCAAACACGCCGATCGAACTTCCTGATGAGCAACAGATCACAACGCGTGAGCTCACCATTGCGATCAAATCCTCAAAAAATATGAAAGCTCCTGGTTTTGACGGCATTTTCAACATCGTACTCAAGAATCTAGGACCGAAGGCCATCTCGCTCCTTGTTAAAATGTTCAACCGCTGTCTGGCAATAGGATACTTTCCATCGGTCTGAAAGCGATCCAAAGTAGTCGCCATTGCCAAACCAGGAAAGAATCCCACAAATTCCTCGAGCTACCGACCGATCAGTCTACTCACATCGATCAGCAAACTTTTTAAAAAGCTCATCTACTCCAGACTTCTGTCCCATACCGAGTCGAACAACATCCTTCCGGATGAACAGTTTGGCTTCCGCCGTGGCCACTCGACTTCATCAAGTAAGCGAGGGCGATCTCGAAGACGAGCGTCATGGCCCTTAGAGATGGTCGGGTTCGGGTTTACAAAATGTGAAACCCGACCACCTCTAATGGCCCTGCTAGATGTTGAAAAGGCTTTCGACAATGTGGTCTGATTCACAAGCTCTGCCATCCCAGTGTACTTTGTGAAAATCATCTCCGACTACCTCGACGGTCGATCTTCTTAAGTTTCCGTTGGCTCCGCACTCTCGGATCTGTATCCGGATACCGCCGGTGTCCCCAAGGAAGCATACTTGGACCCTTGCTGTACAACTGGAGGTGGAGGCACTCTATCACTGTTTGCCGATGATTCAGCTATCACCTACGCAGGACGCGTCTTGTGGACGCTCGTATCGCAACTGCAATGCGGTCTCGATACGTACACCACGTACCTAACGGAATGCAAGATACAGGTCAATGGAGCTAACACATAAACGTTGGTGTTTCCTCATCGCAACTCCATCCACCATCCACCACAATCAGGTTACACAACGTGGACATCGAATGGGCCGACGAGGTCCGCTACATTGGAAATATGCTTGACAGAAAACTCCTCTTTCGGGCGCACGTTGACGACCGAGTAATGAAAGGAACAGCGATGCTGAAATGCCTCTATCCAATAATCAACCGACGATCCAAAATGACCATCAGCAACAAACTGGCGGTGTTCAAGAACATTGTTGCCCCGATGCTGGAATATGAGTGTCCAGTCTGGCAAGGATGTGCGAAAACCAGGGTTTGCAGAAATCCCTCTCAATAGATAACGAACAACGATAAAAGAGAGGCAAACACTGTTCCGAATCATAACAAGCCATGATAGCAAATTTATCAAACTTGTATAAAAGTGCGAAAAAACAGAATCGGATAGGCAGCCTTCACAGAAAAATGGTGATTCTCGCTTTGTTTTTGCTCCTTTCGTGAAACTGCACAGGTGTGTAGAACAAGTTTAAATGGATCATCAGAGCCAGTCCTCCCCACATTTGGAGCTCTCTAAAAGAAATTTATCATGGGGTATAGCATTCCGCATCAGTCCTCTATCATGACAGCTGGCGAAAAAAGTTTCTAGCGGTATGCTACATATCGTATATGTATACAGAGATGACAAGTGAGAGACTTGCTCTTTCTCTTTAGGATTAAATCCCTGGCGAAAACCCATAAGAAGAAGATTCAGGATAAATACCTTAAAATGATTCTGAATCTGTCCCCACGAACCCGAACCGTAGAAGTACACCGACTGGCAAATCACGATACCATCGATCAGAGGTTGTCCATACTTTCCGAGCGTCACCAATTAAGGGCACAACATTCAGAATTCCGAAATCTAGATCCAAATTTGTAAATAGTAGGTAAGATAGGTAGTAGTATAATTAATAATTAAAATGAAACGGTACCAATAGGTAACAAATGTAAAATGGGCAAAAGGAAATTTACTGTAATAGCCATCTGCTTAAAAAAACTAAAAACCGAAGTTTGAAAATCTAACGTTGAACCACTTGACTTGTAAACAATTGTAATAACAAATCAAACAAAATAAATTTTAAAGTAAAAAAAAGTGTGTGCGAGTCATTTTCAATCTCACAGATCATTGCGACTCACCAATTGTTTAAAAAAAAACTGTCATCGACGAATTGTCAAGTACCGTACGTTATATTTGTTTTTGCCTTTCTCGAATATTAAGTTTACGGAATGGCTATAGGAACGCTCCATCACCGAACTTTTTTTTATTTTGTTTTTATTTTTCATTTCGTCAGAGTTTTAGTATCTGGATCGGTTCTGCTCGATGGGGCTTGTTTTACTAAAAGCGTGTATTACAACCACGCTCAGTTGTATTTCGTACAACAGCGGTTCTCAACCTGGGGTACATGTACCCCTAGGGGTACCTTTGCCGGCCCCAAGGGGTACCTCGGACCAAAATGCGTAATGGCGGATGTATTACAATTCCAATAAAACATATTGATATTTTATTAATATTTATGTATTTTTAGATTTCAAAACTTTGTATTGTATTATGCATGGCGGTCAGCAAATCAAAACCTATTGAATCCTGCCCACTACAACCTGCATAGTGTATGATGGTCTGTTCAACAAGAGATTAAAAGAACAAAAATTTCAACGACTTAAATCTAAAACTAAGAGGTCTGAAAACCTCTATTTGAGAGGCGTGAAGGCTCAGTAACTTCGTTGATAACTCGTAAGCTTGGAAGCCTCCTTCCAAGAGGGCTCGGAAGCCTCCTTCCAAGAGGGCTCGGAAGCCTCCTTCCAAGAGGGCTCGGAAGCCTCCTTCCAAGAGGGCTCGGAAGCCTCCTTCCAAGAGGGCTCAAGCCTCCCTTCCAAGAGGCTCGGAAGCCTCCTTCCAAGAGGCTCAGGCCTCCTTCCAAGAGGCTCAGAAGCCTCCTTCAAGAGGCTCAGAAGCCTCCTCCAAGAGGCTCAGAGCCTCCTTCCAAGAGGCTCAGAGCCTCCTTCCAAGAGGCTCGAAGCCTCCTTCAAGAGGCTCGGCAGCCTCCTTCCAAGAGGCTCGGAAGCCTCCTTCCAAGAGGCTCAGAAGCCCCTTCCAAGAGGCCTGGAAGCCTCCTTCCAAGAGGCTCAGAAGCCTCCTTCCAGAGGCTCAGGCCCCTTCCAAGAGGGTTTGGAAGCCTCCTTCCAAGAGGCTCGGAAGCCTCCTTTCAAGAGGCCTCGGAAGCCTCCTTCCAAGAGCTCAGAAGCCCTCCTTCCAAGAGGCCTCAGCCTCCTTCCAAGAGGCTCAGAAGCCTCCTTCCAGAGGCTCAGAGCCTCCTTCCAAGAGGCTCAGAGCCTCCTTCCAGAGGCTCAGAAGCCTCCTTCCAAGAGGCTCGGAAGGCCTCCTTCAAGAGGCTCAGGCCTCCTTCCAAGAGGCCTGGAAGCCTCCTTCCAAGAGGCCTCAGAGCCTCCTTCCAGAGGGCTCAGGCCTCCTTCCAGAGGCTCAGAGCCTCCTTCCAAGAGGGCCCAGCCTCCTTCCAAGAGGCTCAGAGCCTCCTTCCAAGAGGCCTGGAAGCCCTCCTTCCAAGAGGCTCAGAGCCTTCTTCCAAGAGGCTCAGGCCCCTTCCAGGTTTTCAGCCTTCCAAGAGGCTCAGGAAGCCTCCTTCCAAGAGGCTCTGGAAGCCTCCTTCCAAGAGGCTCAGGAAGCCTCCTTCCAAGAGGCTCAGGCCTCCTTCCAAGAGGCTCCAGGCCTCCTTTCAAGAGGCCCGGAAGCCTCCTTCCAAGAGGCCTCAGAAGCCTCCTTTCCAAGAGGCTCCAGGAAGCCTCCTTCAAGAGGCCTCGGAAGCCTCCTTCAAGAGGCTCAGAGCCTCCTTTCAAGAGGCCTCGAAGCCTCCTTTCAGAGGCTCAGAAGCCTCCTTTCAAGAGGCCTCAGAAGCCTCCTTCCAAGAGGCTCGGAAGCCTCCCTTTCAAGAGGCTCGGAAGCCTCCTTCAAGAGCTCTCAAGCCTCCTTCCAAGAGGGCTCAAGCCTCCTTCAAGAGGCTCAGAGCCTCCCTTTCAAGAGGCTCCAGAAGCCTCCTTTCAAGAGGCTCAGGCCTCCCTTTCAAGGCTCAAGGCCTTTGAGAGCTCAGAGCCTCCTTCAAGAGGCTCAAGCCTCCCTTTCAAGAGGCTCAGAAGCCTCCTTTCAAGAGCTCAAGCCTCCTTTCAAGAGGCTCAGGCCTCCTTTCAAGAGGCTCAAGCCTCCTTCAAGAGGCTCAGGAAAGCCTCCTTTCAAGAGCTCAGGCCTCCTTTCAAGAGGCTCAGAGCCTCCTTTCAAGAGGCTCAGCCTCCCTTTCAAGAGGCTCAAGCCTCCTTTCAAGAGGCTCAGGCCTCCTTTCAAGAGGCTCAGAAGCCTCCTTTCAAGAGGCTCAGGAAGCCTCCTTTCAAGAGGCTCAGAGCCTCCTTTCAAGAGGCTCAGAGCCTCCTTCAAGAGGCTCAGAAGCCTCCTTTCAAGAGGCCTCAGAAGCCTCCTTTCAAGAAGCCTCAGCCTCCTTTCAAGAGGCTCAGAAGCCTCCCTTTCAAGAGAGCTCAGGAAGCCTCCTTTCAAGAGGCTCGGAAGCCTCCTTTCAAGAGGGCCTCCTTTCGGAAGCCTCCATTCAAGAGGCTCCAACCTCCTTTCAAGAGGCTCAAGCCTCCTTTCTCAAGAGGCTCAGGAAGCCTCCTCTCAAGAGGCTCAAAGCCTCCTCTCAAGAGGCTCAGAAGCCTCCTCTCCAAGAGGCTCCGAAGCCTCCTCCTCAAGAGGCTCAGAAGCCTCCTCTCAAGAGGCTCAGGCCTCCTCTCAAGAAGCTCGGAAGCCTCCTCTCAAGAGGCTCAAGCCTCCTTCCAAGAGGCCTCAGGCCTTCCAAGAGGCTCAGGAAGCCTCCTTGCAAGAGTCTCCGGAAGCATCCTTGCAAGAGTCTCAGAGCCTCCTTTTAAGAGGCTCAGGGAAGCCTCCTTTCAAGGTGCCTCCAGGCCTCCTTTCAAGGCTCAGGCCTCCTTTATAGAGGCTTGGAAACCTCCTTTAAGAGGTTTGGAAACCTCCTTTTAAGAAGGTTTGGAAACCTCCTTTCAAGAGGTTTGAAACCTCATTTCAAGAGGTTTGGAAACCTCTTTTCAAGAGGCTTGGAAACTTTTTTTTCAAGAGGCCTGGAAGACCTTCTTTCAAAAGCTTGGAAACCTCCTTTCAAGAGGTATTGAAGCCTCCTTTCATGATGCTTGGAAGCCTCCTTTTGAGAGGCTCGGAAGCCTCCTGTCAAGCTTACTTTGAAGAAGCTCGGAAGCCTCCTTTCAAGCTTACTGTGAAGAAGCTCGGAAGCCTCCTTTCAAGCTTACTTTGAAGAAGCTCGGAAGCCTCCAAAGGTCATCAAAGTCTTATAGAAAGCTTGATGTGTAAATTTAATTTGAATAGCAAAGTTTTACAGAATAACGAAGATTTCATACAACATTTTGAAGAGCCATATATTGAGTTAATTTTCAGGTGCGTTTTCCATATATCTTTTGAAGTTATTTTCATTTACAACAAAAAACAATAGGGGGTACCTCAATGAATGTAAAAATTCGAAGGGGTACCTATCAAGGAAAAGGTTGAGAACCGCTGTCGTACAACACTGACAAAAAATACTCGATCGTTCCTCACAGCACGCTAGAGATTGTATTTATGACCCAAGAGGAGTTATTTTAACTTTGAATTTCAAATTTCAGATTCCATTTTATATCATACTTGACGGTTTATCAGTAAACAATCTACGAATTTCAATCTTAGCCAATGTTTTCGATGAACTACAATCACTAGTCCCAAAATCACGCATGTAGAAAAGGTCTAACGCAAAAGCACCGGAAGCATGGTAACAGCCATAATTCAACCCTAGCAGCAGAAATTAACTCTATAATACCTCATTCTGTTATTGATACATACTCTGTTATGAACTAGCCTTGCGTAAGAGGTAAAATACAAAATAATACCAAAATTTAAAAATGCGAAATACTTTAGGAATAGCACGTTGTTAGGTCTTTCAACACCAAACGAATAAAAAATCGTGAAGCGTTTGGTATTGAAATACCTAAGCATGTTAAGCAAGTATTTTGCATATTAATTTTTGGTATTTTGGCTCTTATGAAAGGCTAGTCATACCAACTTCTGTTATCGAGGTCATTGTTCCTGGTCCATAATTAATTCAGAATATCGCAGCATGAACTGCAAGTATAGTTATTTTCTTACCTACATTGCAAAAGTCTATAGTAAAATAGAACAGTGGAGTCGCACATAACGACCAATTTTTTTTATGAGGTGGGAGGATGACACCATTTCCTCTAATTAACTGTATTTTCGAACAAACAACATGTTCATTAGGGCAGAGGTTCCCAAACTTTTGGATATGCGACCCACCTAGTAGAATCCCATATTGCTTGCGACCCACCATGTACCAAATGCATTGATTTTGTGAAATTAGATAAAAATGAGTTCGCGTTCGATTGGACAAATTATAATAAATTGCTTTATATCCCATCATTGTATTTGTCAAACATTCGTCCACATCTAATCCACAATTTATTCAGATTAGGATTTGAATTGGATTTCGATTTGATTAGGATTGGATATGAATTAGATTTGGATTGGATTTGAAATAGATTTGGATTGGATTTGTTTTTTTTTTTTTCATTTCTTTATTAAAGTGATTTTTAAATTATAAATAAAGTTCATCACTAGATTGTATTTTAAATAGATTTGGATTTGATTTAGATAGGATTCGAATTGAATTAGGATTGGTTTTGGATTGGGTTCGGGGCTTACATTTGGATTGTATAGGACTTCTTTCTACTTGCCCAAATATCGTATAATAAAAAAAGCCGTTGACCTCATCAGGTTTGTTGTTCTTTAATCATCGAATCATTAGTTAGATCCTAATTCAGAATATGGAATAGATTTGTGGAACAAAATAGTAACAACGTCATGAATTAAGATTTGTCTTTTGCGACCCACCACTGAACAGCCCACGACCCCCCTGGGGGTCGCGACCCACAGTTTGGGAACCTCTGCATTAGGGGGTCGTACACATATTACGTAAGCACTTATAGGGGGACCGACCCCCCATTGCTCGTTTTTCATCAGCTCAATAATGTTGACAGTTTGCCGTGGCAAATTCAACCGTTCAATGGTGTGAACTTCATTAAGAATCAGAAGGTATTGCTTCACTTGATCCTTCCCGGAAATAGTCACCTTTACGATCATAAAGCCTTTCTCGATTCTATTTATACCTGAGGTTCATGATAGATTCAATGGTTTCACCACGCCTTTTAGTTCCAGCCTGATAGTTTTGTCCTTCTCCATTAATGTTCTCGGAGAGCCTTCGTCAAAAAGAGCAAAATGAACTCACTCGCTTGCCCTCGATGATTAATGTAACGGCGCATTACCCGAAATATGACAGACGATTTTGGCTTCCTTTGATGTATCAAACAGCTTGACCCTCGGCTCGGTGCAATAAAGGGTGGTGCTTCGCTTCGCACCCTGCAACGTTGCATATCTGCTTATTACGGCACTCTATGTTACCATGATTACCATGGGCACATACATTCTTTTGAAATCTTCACAATTACGCGCCCGATGACCTGTTCTATAACACGTCGCACAAGGCTTTTCATCAAACAGCGATGGGCAGCTCCTTAGCCCTTAACTTTGAAAGTTTTCTTCTCTAGTTCAATTGAAGATCCGATCGGCGGATTAACTGTTAACTGTTCCATGAATTCAGCAAATGATCGAATTGATACTAATGCTAAGCCTCTCTTGAAGCGTACCCACTCTAGCTTTAAAATAGTTGGTAATTTCCCTACCATTTCCTCGAGCAGGACAGGATTGCTCATGTGGTCTTACTAATTCGCTGCCTCCAAATGGTCACACAGTTGCTGAACTGCCAAATTAAATTTTATGACCGTCTCTAACTTTTCTGACTTCGGTGGCTCTATGCTCTGTACTTTGGAAATCAAGGATCGTATCAATACTTTCGACTTTTCATAAATTCTTCTCACTCTTGGGACATTCGCTGGAAGAACTAATCTACTTCGCACCGTGTCTAGCGCAGGACCTTTGAGACACTCCTGAAGTCTAATCATGTTCTCTACATGTGGGAAATCCGAAGGCGGCATTCGAATTTTCAATTTTCGTAGCAGCTGATGAAGATGGACCATTCTTCGGCTGCTCCAGAAAATGTTGGCAGTTTCTTTGGCCACACCTGTCTAGAGGAAAGTTGCGCTGATGTAGGGGAGAGTACTAAACCTTCCACAAGCGGGAAAGAATTTGCTTGTGGTACATGTTGGGCCTTATTCAATGGCGCTTAGTGATTGGATCGATTCATATTCCACATTCTTCCATCTGCATTTTGGATACTAGCAGCACATCTAGGTGCGACATAAGGTGGTCCACACTTTCTTCTTTCCGGCGGTTGATCCGGTTGGTTGATTGGTTCCTCCCTTATCCTCTAACTGCTTTTCGATCCACTGTTTGGTCCGATTCACATTAGGGGAGACTGGGTAGACTTGATCCCCTTTTCTGATTTCCGATGTATCACAGCCAAAAATAAATAAACATACGCGATTTCCACACAGACTCTCTAAGAAATATAGTATTTAACTTGACTGATGTATGACAGTTCTTAAATTATTGTTGTTATTGATACACAATCGATTTTTTGGAGTGCTGTCAAAAATCTACTTTTAAAATATTCGGGGGAAATTGATCCCTCTCCAAAAACTTGCTTTGATAAAATTAGAAAGGTGCCCTCAGATTTTTTAAATATTTTCCCTTCAAAATACGCGGAATTATCGAATTGCTGTGCGTAAGAAATGTAAAAATATACGTTCTCCCATACTAATTTCCATACAAACTTCAAACACGATGCGGAAAGCGAGGAAGCAACCAATCGGTCCCAAATTCTGCACAGTTGTTCAGGACCCAGAATGGCTTCGAAAAACCATTGATTTGAAAAAATGATCATGACGCCCCACTCTAGTGCGTATACATGAACGATTTTTGTTATTGAATTCGACAGCACATGCAATTTTAAAATTTGGGGAGACATGATCCCCTTTCTATAATATCTACGCAATAAATATTTTTTCCTGCCAACCCTTCATCAAATCTACAAAAAATTAGAAGCCTGAGAACAGATTTATATTTTTTTTGATTTTTTCGCCAAGTTTTTGTATGGGTGACTAATGGGGATCAAATGTCCCCTTATTGAGGCAATAACTTCAAATCCAAATATCCTAAAACTTTGATGTTGACATTTTCATCAAGTACATTTATGGCTTTGTGCTGTGAAAAAACGAAAGCATTTGGTCATTGTTATGAAAAGTTATTCAAATTTTGCATGACCAATAAAAAAAATCTTTAGGAAGGTCAAAACATACAAACCGCCCTGCAGAATAAATAAGGTTACCAATACAAAAAATAACTCACCACATAAAGGTCATTTGTTTAGAGGATCTATACTAAAAAATATGCTAGAGCAAAACTACTTTAGTTCTCGATAAAACAGGGGTGATCAAGTCTCCCCGGGGATCAAGTCTACCCACCTTCCCCTACTATTATTCGAGCTTTCAACGCTTCCGTCTTCATCATCGTCCGTTTCGTCGAAATACGAAGCTATCACGGCGTACCTCTACTGCATACATTCCTGCTGCATAGTATATTCGTCATCCAATCGTTTCCATTCCAAGTGCATAGCTTTCTTTCGTTATGACGTACTTGTTCCTTTAAGTTAGCGAGATTTAATCGTAACGCATTCCACACAACACCACGATCGGTGATTGTTTTTTTTTTCGACACCCGCACATGAATAGTGGAACCATTGCTCGCATGCATTGCAAGCATCCATTCAACGATCAGCGGCCGGAGATAGCTGACATCGTCGAAAAAGCGTGCCAGGACATTATGTGAGTTTCCAAAAAAAAAAAAATTCTTTGAGAATGTTCGGATTTTAACTTAGGAAAACCCCTCTGGAGCATTTTGTAGAGCGTTCAATGCTAAAGCGAAATATATTTTTAGTAAGTGTATTCAGCGTTTAGTAATAAGAAGCATACAATTTTAGCTTTCACCTCCAGAATCGAATTCTCACAATTCCGTTCCGGAACCCTGGTTAATCCCTTAACTTTGCTCCCTCTGCTAAACCTAATAAATGTACGTAGTATAAATTCGTATACTACGACAGACCACAGAGGCGCTATGCCATTAGCTACAAGCTCAGACTTGAACCTAAGAATCGGAACAACAAGTCATATAAACCACACTCGTCATCTAAATACGCTTACAGTATCTAGCAATCATTCGGTAATCCAATTTTGTCTCCGACAAACAATTCATGCACTTCGAGAAGTAAATTATGGAAATATATCAATAAAAGAATTCTCTACTCAAAATCACGCTACGCTGTCCGACCGTATTTGAGTAATTCTCGCTGAGCCACTATTTACACGAGGTTCTTAAAAATGCCTAAATTTATATTCTTTGGAAAGCTTTCGGCGAGTATATTAAGGATCATAGTTAAATTCTTCAGAAAGATGAACCCCTCGTTAGTTATACACGAAATCATTTTAATGGACCCCTCGATTTTTGTCAAATCTTGACTCACCAAAACTATCATAGCTCCAGCATTTCTCAACTGATCGTAGAGATCAGCATATCGTTGGAAAGAGGAAGAGTGTATCCTCAATTTGCAATAGTGAAAATAGAATCAGCCTTATTGAATTTGGCCGCCAATTTGGATTTCTTTTTGAAAACTATTTTTCCAGCAGGTTCGCAACCACCGATTTTTAATATTAATACATCGATGAAAAGCTTAACTTATATTGTGCATTGCGCCCAAAAGTCTCAGGTGTATGTTTTTTTTTCTATCAAAAGTTATGTACTATTTAAGTGAAACATGAACTGTAAAAACAGGTATTATGTTCCGGAATTTCAAAACGTCTTTCTTCAATCTGCATCGTGAATGGATAGAGATAGAAGGTTACTATTTTAATCGAAATGGTCGTTAGTTTCAAAGGCATTGTTATGGATATCCATTTTGGATGCGTTTATAAAAGAAACATATAGAAAGATTAATTATTTCAGGGCATTTAAAGCAAGTTAAGATCCCAAGCTAAATGTAAAAAATATAAAATGGTTGGTTTCCATCGTTTTTTTTAGAACTGCCATTTTTTTCCATGTTACCTATAAAACATGCACTTTTTTCATAAAATACGTAATTTCCCAGAGTTGTCGTGGACAATTTTTTTTTTGAAGGTTGAGCCCTCAACTTTGTCCAATTTTGGGATTGTACACCCTAGTGTTCATCCTAATCTGTAATGAGCGATTCCAAGCAACAGCATCAAAATTTAAGAAAATTTTTAATTCATGATTTTCTATTGAGTTGAAACTTTGCACAGTTTTTTTCAATTTCGTCTAAATCGTCATTTTTCGATATCAAATCTTCATATTGAGTCACGACTAACTTTTCAAAAAGGGTGTATGTGAAAAATGGTTCAAAAATATTTAAAAAGCTGCACAGCAAAAACAGATGTTCGATTGTTATTATGATTTTTTTCAGCAAAGTTAGACAACTAAAATGGTGATTCTTAAGAAAATGCGCACAGTAAAAAAATTCTTTTTGCCTTTAAAAATATCATTTTGTCACAAAAACTCAAATATCTCAAAACCCTATCTTTTTCGAACGTAATTTTTTTAGGAAAACGGTCCATTATATTAGCTATCTACCATAAAAATTTGGTGATGGTAAACTAATAAACAAAAAAAGTTAAGTGACATTTCAAACATTTCCCAATTCTTTTCACATATAGTAAACAAAAAAAAAAATTTCCGTGCATTTTTTTTCAAGAATCGCAGTTTGATGCTGATTTTATTGTTATTAAAGGGCCTTGCGTGGAGTTAAACAAGTTGTTTGTATGATTATTCCATATTTATGTATTCATCGATATTATGTATATTATATGTATAAATATTATATGTATAAATAAATAAAAATGAATTAATATTATCCTAAGTATTAAATTAAATGTGGCAGTTACATAATGTTGTTATAGAAACTCTAAGAGTTTTGGGTTTGAATTTTGGTATGGGTTTATGATATCATGAAAACAGTTTATTAATACTTCTATTTTTATTTATTTTTATTCAAATTTTTTAAAAATATCGAACACTTTTGAATTATTATCAGCACAGTTTGAGTATAGTTTTGCTTTAATTTTATTTTTCCGACAATGGAATGAAACAGTGAAATTTTTGGGTTCCTTGGATCGTTTTCGCGGTTATTAAATTGCTCGCTGAGCTCTGAAGCCTCTTTATTTCTGTACTCTTCAGTAGTAGTAAAACAAAATGATAATTTGGTTAAATCTTTTCTTTTCTACGATTTGCCCAATCAAAAGTTCTTTCTGCAGTTTTAATTGGATGCTCACGTTCTTTGGCTAAACTTGCTCTCTTGTAATATGCGCTTTATTGTTCCACTCCAATAGCATCACAAGGACCTTTTGCCATGTGATGTAGCAAAAAATGCCATTCTGCATCAATTCCGTACATTGATTTAAATTGACATAGGCTCGAAAAATTCTTACGATTTTTGGTAACTGCGACGCTGCTCCATCAGGACATGAAATATATCTTTTGACTTCTTTATGCTTATCAACGCGTAAAAAGTTAATCATTTTTTCAATGAACAAGGATTTACGGATACTGAATCGTGTCTTAAATCTTCGGAAATTATAATAAAACTTAAGTGTTCAATTTGCTTACTTCCATTAAAATAAATAACGAATGGATGAATTGTAGCTTGTTGTACACGTTCCAGTGATGGGACTGCACTTCATCTTGCAATACAAAGCTGTAATTTTCAGAAAAAGTCACAAATGACTAAAAATTCACCATTTTGTAATGTATTTTTTCGTATTTTTTAAAAAGCTGGATTGTTCTGTTTTAATATTAAGAAATCGTGAGGGATTAAACTTTCTAATATCAAGCCAAAATATGACACAAACTCATCTCCAGCTTTTACCTTAGTTTCTATGTCACACCTATCCGTGGTCACCCATTGCTCAAATGATAACTGATCAATATATTTTTCTTCAAACTCAGCGAATAAAAGTATTTCCAATGATGAAGAATCTGGACAATCCGAACAAGATCGTAGATAGCAATTTGATGTTGTATTTTCACACAAAAAAGACTACCAGTTAACATTTTAATATCCTTTGTTAAATTGATTCTTTTCAAACTATGTAAAATAAGATTAATATTCTCATGGGTTTGTGCACACACACACATTATGTGTTCCTGAATTGGAAAGAAGCTTACATTACCTTGGCCGAAGGCTTGGCAAATGAGGAAAAACCTATTTTAATATTATCGTGAATTTCCTTGAAGCGTGTGTACGCTTCTTTCAAAGTCGTCATCATTAATCGTTTTTGGATTGCTTGACGCTTTCCATCTTTTTTTTTACTGATACATAATCTTTTGACCAGGCATAGCTCGACTTACTTCATCATCTTCAAAAGTATTGAACTACTATTTCTTTTGTCTCATCTGTTAATGCAGTACTAGACCTAGTATTTTTGGTTGAAAGACAGTTATTCTTCAATTGTTTTGCCTCTTTTACTGTACACAGGATTTTGTTTTTACACGATTTTTTTTCGCTCGTATTTTTGATCGTGTGACTTCAGTTTGCCACCAAACTCTTCGCAACATGTTTAAAAAAATCCAGAATAAATCAAAGAAAAATCACATGATAATTAATATACGTTTAACATTTAGGATGAGCGGAAAATTAAGAAAATGTAAATCGTGTAAAAACAGAATCCAGTGTATTTCTATTGGTTTTGAACTCATCAATGGCATCCTGAATAGACCACGAACTTGGCAGCATCGACAAAATCAATAATTTTTCTTTCCTTGTCGTGGTTGCATTCGAGAACCTTTCCTTCATATTTATAATTACCTCATCGTAGTCTGTATTTTCCACATCATCAGGTCCCTAATTTGAAGAGGGTTTTTCGTACAGCTTCGTTTATTTCACGGTATTTTTTCTCCGGGTAATAAACGTAGTCCATCTTACTCCATTTAATCTGAGTAACTTTTATCCCTGCTATGCCCTCGTTGAAGCGTTCGATGTTGACCTTTTGGATACACTCATCTTCCGATTGATTTGTTGGAAACAGATTTCGCTGATGGTACCGGTGGCAAGGCTCTCAGCACTTAATACTTCTGGTAATTCCTCAGTTGTTGTCGATACATCTGGCAATTCCTCAGATTGCTGTCGTTTTCGAACTTCCTGCGCTCTGCTCAACCGATGATATACAGATTGCTCTTTTGTCAACGTTTAGACAGCAGGACGTGCAAATGCGTAAATTTGCATATTCAATGTGGACATTGGAGCATAAATCCAGTCGCTTTCAGTTTATCTATGGTGCTTTCGGTGAGATTTCCCGTAACTCTTTTTGAACACTTCTTTTTTCCATCAAACGGCCTACAACAGTTGAGAGAGGAAAGCGGCTTACTCATGTTGTTCGTAATATTTCAATAAACAAAATCACTTTTTAAGTTTTTACTGACTAGTTTGGTGTCATTTGCTTGACTGAAGAAAAAATTACTATAAAGGATCTTTAACAACCTTTAGTAAGTAGTATTTTTTTGCTTTTTTCATCGTGAGCATTGTCATGGTATGTACCTTTCATCATGCATTTGTTGTTGTTGAAGATACCCGTTTCCTCCCGATCATAAAGTCTATTCTCTAAGAAATTAGGTATATTTTTGCAGGTAAACTAGAAGTTACGGCTATATCATTGAGCTATATTATTTCATAGGGAATTTGGGCAAAAAGGTAAGAAAAAAAAAATCGAGTGATGAACTTTGTACTATCTTAAAATCATTTAATAAAGATTAAAAAAAGTAAGAAAAAGAGTATCTCCCATCACCCTGTCTATGATCACATCAAGACTCATAACATATGACTATTCTTGTCTAGTTGTACTATCGGGTATGGTTTGAAATGTTTGGCATCGGTGCTATTCAAAAGTTTTTCAAAATCGTTTTTACTCAATAAATAACCAATTAAAACATTTGTGAAAAGATTTATTTCATTAATTTTTGTTCGGCAACCATTTGTCAATATTCGTTCAACACTTTGAGACAATAATATCAACACTTATCTGTAAATATTACTATTTTTACAGAATACATGAAAATTGAAATAAAATGCACTTTGATGCTTATTTGACCCCAAAATCCTTTAAATTTCCTACTTTTACCAACAAAATATTTAGTGACCTTCTGTGGATCCACAGGAAGAGATAAACACAATTTTAGAACAATGTCTTAAAGATAAAATGACAAATAGTTTGGAAACTAGGAATATGGGCATTAGGGCAAAACGAGCTCTATAACTACATACAGAAGCGTTCCACGTCCATGAAACAGCACTCACTGAATTCTTTGCAAAATTCCTTTCGAATAAGCTCTGATCTCTCTTCTGTAAGTTGTTCGTGAAGAAAGTTATCAATTTTTCCACCTTTGAAATCGGATTTCCCCATTGTGCGCTGTCTGGCACAGGATACTTCCCATCGTTCTGGAAGCGATCCAAAGTAGTCGACATTGCAAACCAAAGGATCTCACAAATTCTCGAGCTACCGACCGATCAGTGTTCAAGAACATTTTTGCCCTGATGCTGGAATATGAGTGTCCAGTCTGAAGGATGTGCGAAAACCAGGTTGCAGAAACTCCTTCAATAGATAACGAACAACGATAAAGATAGGCAAAAACTGTTCCGAACTCAAGCATGATAGCAAATTTATCAAACTTGTATACAAGTGCGAAAAAACAGAATCGGATAGGCAGCCTTCACAGAAAAATGGGATTCTCGCTTTATTTTGCTCTCTTTCGTAACTGCACAGGTGTGTAGAAAGTTTAAATGGATCATCAGAGCCAGTCCTTCCACATTTGGAGCTTTAAAGAAATTTATCATGGATAAGCATCCCGAATCAGTTCTCTATCAGTGACAGCTGGCGAAAAAGTTTCTAGGTATGCTTATATCGTATATGTATACAGAGATGATAAGGAGAGACTTGCTCTTTCTCTTCAGGATTAAATCCTGGCGAAAACCCATAAGAAGAAGATTCAGGATAAATTTAAAATGATTCTGAATCTGTCCCCATGAACCTGAACGTAGAAGTACACCGACTGGCAAATCACGACACCATCGATCAGAGGTTGTCCATACTTTCCAAGCGTCACCAATTAAGGGCACAACATTCAGAATTCTGAAATCTAGATCCAAATTTGTAAGTAGTAGGTTAAGATAGGTAGTAGGTATAATAAGAATTAAAATAAAACGGTACCAATAGATAACGAATGTAAAATGGGTAAAGGCAATTTATCGTAATAGCCATCTGCTTAAAAAACTAAAACCGAAGTTGAAAACTAACGTTGAACCACTTGACTTGTAAACAAGGTATTAACAAATCAAATCTTAATAAAATAAATTTTAAAGTAAAAAAGCGTGTGCGAGTCATTTTCAATCACAGATCATTGCGACTCACCAATTGTTTAAAAAACTGTCATCGACGAATTGTCAAGTAAGAACGTTATATTTGTTTTTGCCTTCTCGAATATTAAGTTATGGAATGGCTATAGGAACGCTCCATCACCGAACTTTTTTTTAGTTTTATTTTTCATTTCGTCAGAGTTTAGTATTTGGATCGGTTCTGCTGATGGGGTTGTTTACTAAAAGCGTATATACAACCACGCTCAGTTGTATACAACACTGACAAAAATACTGATCGTTCCTCACAGCACGCTAGAGATTGTATTTATGACCCAAGAGGAGTTATTTTAACTTTGAATTTCAAATTTCAGATTCCATTTTATATCATACTTGACGGTTTAGCAGTAAACAATCTACGAATTTCAATTCAGCAATGTTTTCGATGTACTACAATCACTAGTCCCAAAATCACGCATGTAGAAAAGGTCTCAAACCGGAAGCATGGTGGTAACAGCCATAATCAACCCTAGCAGCAGAAATTAACTCAATAATACCTCATTCTGTTATTGATACTATACTCTGTTATGAACTCTTTGCAGAGGTAAAATACCAAAATAATATCAAAATTAAAAAATATTGATAATAGCAGGTCTTTCAACACCAAACGAATAATAATTTGTAGCGTTTGGTATTGAAATATCAGCATGTTAAGCAAGTATTTTGTATATTAATTTTGATTTTAGCTCTTATGAAAGGCTAGTCATACCTAACTTCTGTTATCGAGGTCATTGTTCCTGGTCCATAATTATTCAGAATATCGCAGCATGAACTTTATAGTTATTTTCTACCTACATTGCTAAAAAAATAGAACAGGGAGTGCACATAACGATCAATTTTTTATGAGGTGGGAGGATTGACAATCATTTCTCTAATTAACTGTATTCGAACAAACAACATGTTCAGGGGTCGTTACACATACGTAAGCACTTATAGGGGACCGACCCCCATTGCTCGTTTTTCATCAGCTCAAGTTGACAGTTGTCGTGCAAATTCAACTTCAATGGTGAACTCATTAAGAATCGAGGTATTGCTTCTTCTGATCCTTCCCGGAAATAGCTACCTTTACGATCATAAAGCTTCTTCGATTCTATTTATACCTGAGGTTCATGATAGATTCAATGGTTTCTCACCCTTTTAGTTCAGCCTGATAGTTTGTCCTTCTCACATGTTCTCGAGATTCGTCAAAAGAAAATCTCGCCCTTAGTTTCATAGGGGCGTAACTGTATAGATCTGATTTCTCCTCGTCGATGTTTTCTTTATTAATTGAATTGCGCTGGTTTGTCGATGATAATGGTTTGGTGCGATAAAGGATGATTGTATCTGCACCAGAATCAATAATCACGGTTGTAGCATTTGAAACAATTGAGTTATTAAACATTATAAAATCGATTAAGAGAAATCGACAATACACTTAAAGGAGATAATGAAAATGATATCAAACTGATAACACGATTAGTTATCCTTATTATCATTTTGATTTAGTTATCAATCATGATTAACTGATAACCAAAATAATAACAAATTTTATTATCAATATAAATTTTCTTCAAATATCGCGTCGTTCAAAATCGGCTAAGCATTCTACCCTTCGCCACAATATAATAACTTCTGTTAAACAAATTGCCACGGAATATTGTGACAAGAACTGTTTCCAAACACTGAACTGAAATTTCGTCTAAGCAGACATGATTTTCCCTACCTCGATATCTATTGATTTGTGTTTACTTGTCAACAAAGTGAATTACACAAGAGTTGAAATTTTCTTATTTGTTTTATACTATTATTAACGCGCTTCATTTCAGGTGTCGTTGAATAATGAAATATATCTGAGAACCAATTGCCAGTTTATTAAGTACTAAATGGCTTGCAGCTCCCGGAAGATAGATCCAAGGTTGCTCATTCAGGAACGGTGAATAGTCTTGATCCAACGCCAATATAATCGTCTTGGGATCCACAGTTATATGGAGAAGCTGAAAATTTAACTGGAAATGTGGATAATCAAGAAATTGCAAAGATCTGGTGTGTTGTGGAGAAACACACGCTCGCACTTTAGCGATCTGTTTAGCTCAATCTGATAAATAAACCTAATGACGCAAAAAAACCAGAGCAAGATCATCTGCAGCCAAACCACCAATAGTCATGTTAAAGACGGTCGATCCATGGAATATCGAGATGTGAAAAGAAAACTTTTGAAGGTGTTTTGTCACAGTAACCCAAAAATATGTTTCAATATCTACAGATATGAAGATAAATATTGAACTGATTTTGAAATGATAAAATATATCTGCAGAAGGAATTATAATAGAACATCGACTGAACGATAGTTTAACTTTATATAAATAAAACTAGTTGAGGTTGATTGAATATAGGGGATTCACTTATGGCCGGATTGAGGAAGTGGGGTCCTTTGAGCCATGGCCTCACTCAAGACAAAGTATGTAACAAAATCAACCTTTTCGTACATTTAGTTCCGAAACGCTCGACCTCGGCCCTGGATTCGCAATGGCAAATTTTTCACGATTAATTCTTTCCTGGATCAGTAGTGTTAATGTTTATATATGTCATGAACATGAAACGTTTCACTGCGAAATACAAGGTTGTGTATTTTAGAATAAACCTAGAACCGAAATCGATCTAAAGCATGTATGCGCAGTGAACCTACATGATTGACAATTAGAAAGGAAAACTCAACCTGCTCTATTATTTGAATGATCAATACTGGACAAAATCAATAAAATCAATAAAAGTACGATAAACCGTATTTATTCTAATTGATTGCTGGTACGCTATTTGAATTAAATTCGTCATTTTTGTTATGTTGACTGGTAATTCAAACAAAATGATAACAATTTAGTTATCAATATAACTGGAATAAAGTTTGTTATTAATTGTTATTTTGCTCTCCACTCTGTATAGCCGACTGTTATCATAAAAAAGGTCATGGCATCATGTTTCTTTGATAAATAAGCAGTAAATGCAAGATTGTAGAAACGTACGTCTTTCTCTGCTCCCTAAGAAAGCGTAACTGGGTGAGAGCCTAGAGACAACGTTGCAACCTGATTCGAGTTCGAATCCAGTGAATGGCAACATTTTTCAATGCGTAACGAAGTCGGCAAGAAGACCAATCTATTTTGGTGATAGAACGTGATGAGATACAATATTAACTAAATTAGTTATTTGAGTAAATAACGTATACAAAACGTGTATAATTCGGTATCAGTGATAACTTTATTTGTTTTCATGTAGTTATTTCAGGAACAAAATTTGGTATCATTTTGGTTGGTGTTAATTCAGCAAAATGATAAAGTTCAGTTATCAATATGTCCGATAACCGATAACAGAATTTGTTATCAATTAGTTATTAATTTTTGCTCGCAGTTACGCCCTATGAACTAAGCGAGAAATGAACCACCTGCTTGCCCTCGATAATTAATGTAACGGCGCATTACCCGAAATATGACAGACGATTTTGGCTTCCTTGATGTATCAAACAGCTAGACCCTCGGCTCGGTGCAATAAAGGGTGGTGCTTTCTTCGCACCCTGCAAGTTGTATCTGCTTATTACGGCACTTGGTTACCATGATTGTCGAGCACAGGCAATAGATTCGATCCTAACCAGATGCAGACGATTATCAAGAGACATTCTTTGAAATATTCAAATACGCACCGATGACCTGTTCGAACACGTCGCCCAAGGTTTTCATCAAACAGCGATGGCGCTCTAGCCTTAACTTTGAAAGTTTTTCTGTTGAATTGAAGATCCGATCGGCGGATTCTGAAGTTACTTCCATGGCATCGTCCATTAACTGTTCATGAATTCGCAAAGATCAATTGATACTAATGTTAAGCCTCTTGAAGTATCCACTCTAGCTTTAAATAGTTGGTACTTCCCATTTCTGAGCAGGACAGGATTGCTCATGTTCTTACTGATTCTGCTGCCTCCAAATGGTCACACAGTTGCTGAACTGCCAAATTAAATTTTATGACCGTCTCTAACTATTCTGACTTCGCAGCTCTTTCGCTTGAAATCAGCATCGTAAATTTACGACTTTCATAAATTCTTCTCACTCTTGGGACATTCGCTGAAGAACTAATTCATGCACCGTGTCTCGCAGGACCTTGGACACTCCTGAAGTCTAACATGTTCTCTACATGAATGAATGGCGGCATTCAAATTTTCAATTTTCGTTGCAGCTGATGAAGATGGAATTCATTCTTCGGCTGCCAGAAAATGTTGGCAGTTTCTTTGGCCACACCTGTCTAGAGGAAAGTTGCGCTGATGTAGGGAGAGTATAAACCTTCCACAAGCGGGAAAGAATTTGCTTGTGGTACATGTTGGGCCTTATTCAATGGCGCTTAGTGATTGATCGATTCATATTCACATTCTTCCATCTGCATTTTGGATACTAGCAGCACATCTAGGTGCGATATAAGGTGGTCCACACTTTCTTTCTTTCCGGCGGTTGATCCGAACCACGAGTGCTTCCAGAATACACGAATTACTTGCGTTCTCTAACGACTGAAATTCTTGCAGACGGTGCTCGATGCGAATGTAGTAAGGGTAAATTTGACTGGTTTGGGTCTCCATGTGCTGCTGCTGTGTCACAGATTATTGCCGAAGGGTATTCGCAAACCAGGACGCCCAACTGGCTTTTCCGGAAAGTTCACCAGCGTGGCTCGGCCTTGCAGTTGGGATTGCTTGAGTACTGTAAGCCTTGAAGGGATGGTTCCTCCTCTATCCTCTAACTGCTTTTCGATCCACGGTTTGGTCCGATTCATTAGGGAGACTGGGTAGACTTGATCCCTTATCTAATTTCCGATGTATCACAGCCAAAATAAATAAACATAGCGATTTCACACAGACTCTCTAAGAAATATAGTATTTAACTTTTATGTATGAAGTTCTTAAATTATTGTTGTTATTGATATTCCAGATTTTTAGAGTGCTGTCAAAATCTACTTTAAAATATTCGAATTTGATCTCTCCAAGAACTTGTTTTGATAAAATTAGAAAGGTGCCCTCACATTTTTAAATATTTTTCCTTCAAAATACGCGTAATTTTCGAATTGCTGTGCGTATACATGAACGATTTTTGTTATTGAATTCGACAGACATGCAATTTTAAAATTTGAGACTTGATCCCCTTTCTATAATATCTACGAATAAATAATTTTTCCTGCCAACCCTTCTATAAAATGTCAATCTACAAAAATTAGAAGCCTGAGAACAGATTTATATTTTTTGATTTTTCGCCAAATTTTGTGGATGACCATGGGATCAAATGTCCCCATATTGAGGCAATAACTTCAAATCCAAATATCCTAAAACTTTTATGGAATGTTGACATTTTTATCAGTAATAAATCATCAAGACATTTATGGCATTTGTGCTGTGAAAACAGTACAAAAGCATTTGGTCATAATCAAATGAAATAAAGTTTATTCAAAATCTTTGCATACACCAAATAATGAGCTTCAAACGTTTCTAAAACCTCATCGAAGCGGCAGCACGGTCTGTATGGGCATTTCGTTCCAGATTTTGAGAATTACGTCTTGAACTGTCCAAGTTACTGACCTATATTCGTAATAGCTTTAGCATAATAAAGGACCAAAACAAAGCAAGAGGGTTCAAATCGGGAAGCTAGGTGGTCGCAATCTTTGTCCAAAAAGTCGATGAAATTGTCCCCATATTAGGCTAAAATCGCATTCTGTATAAAGGGTTATCGTCCTATTGGAATACGTAGGGCTCATCTCCGTCTTATCACCCAACTGGGGCACTAATCGTCCACAAAACTTCAGTTTTGAAGTACGCCGCAAGATTTTGAACTTCAAAAACGGCTATTTATGATGCCCCAATCCATTTTCAACGCGCGTAATAAACAAACAACTAGTAACAGAATGTCGACACACACATCCGATAATTTATATATACCCTAACGCTGACACCAATACAATACAGAATATGTAAATTGGGCTTACAAACACAATGATCAAATATTTGTATTCGAACTATTGAACACCTGTAAGGTTACCAATACAAAAATAACTCACCACACAAAGGTCATTTGTTCAGAGGATCTATACTAAAAAATATGCTAGAACAAAACTACTTTAGTTCTCGATAAAACAGGGTGATCAAGTCCCCGGGATCAAGTTACCCAACTTCCCCTCTATTATTCGCGCTCTCAACGCTTCCGTATTTATCATCGTCCGTTTCGTCGGAATGGTTTGGTCTCCGCTGTGCGGTAAGACGCGGCTCAGCAAGACCATGCTGAGGGTGGCTGGGTTCGATTCCGGTGCCGGTCTAGGTACGGATTGAAATTGTCTGACTTCCTGGGCATAAAAGATCAGTGTTAGCCTCATGATATACGAATGCAAAATGGTAACGGCTTAGAAACCTCGCAGTTAATAACTGGAAGTGCTTAATGAACAATAAGCTGCGAGGGGCTCTGTCCCAGTGTGGGGATGTAATGCCAATAAGAAGAAGCTCGTCGGAATACGAAGCTATCATGTCGTACTCTTCTGTAAATATTCCTGCCGGCATATTCCGTCATCCAATCGTTTCAATTTCGTATAGCTTTTCGTTTCGATGACGTACTTGTTCCTTGTTAGCGAGATTTAATCGTAACGCATTCCACACAACACCACGATCGGTGATTGTTTTTTTCGACACCCGCACATGAATAGTGGAACCATTGCTCGCATGCATTGCAAGCATCCATTCAACGATCAGCGGCCGGAGATAGTTGACATCGTCGAAAAAGCGTGCCAGGACATCTGAGTTTCCGAAAAAATAAAATTCTTTGAGAATGTTCGGATTTTAACTTAGGAAACCCCTCTGAGCATTTTGTAGAGCGTTCAATGCTAAAGGAAATATATTTTTAGTAAGTGTATTCAGCGTTTAGTAATAAGAAGCATACAATTTTAGCTTTCACCTCCAGAATCGAATTCTCACAATTCCGTTCCGAACCCTAGTTAATCCCTTTAACTTTGTCTCTCTGCTAAAGTTAATAAATGTACGTAGTATACGTATACTACGACAGATCCAGAGGCGCTATGCATTAGCTACAAGCTCAGACTTGAACCTAAGAATCGGACAAGTCATATAAACCACACTCGTCATCAAAATACGCTTACAGTATCTAATAATCAGATTCATTAATCCAATTTTGTCTCCGACAAACAATTCATGCACTTCGGGAAGTAGATTATGGAATATATCAAAAAGAATTTCTCTACTAAATCACGCTACGCTGTCCGACCGTATTTGAGTAATTTCGCGAGCCACTATTTATACGAGGTTTAAAAATGCCTAAATTTATATTCTTGGAAAGCTTTCGGCGAGTGTATTAAGGATCATAGTTAAATTCTTCAGAAAGATGAACCCCTCGTTAGTTATACACGAAATCATTTTAATGGACCCTCGATGTCAATCTTGACTCACCAAAACTATCATAGCTCCAGCATTTCAACTGATCGTGCATCGATGATCAGCATATCGTTGGAAAGAGAAGAGTGTATCCTCAATTTGCAATAGTGAAAATAGAATCAGCCTATTGAATTTGCCGCCAATTTGGATTTCTTTTTGAAAACTATTTTTCCACCAGGTTTGCAACCACCAATTTTAATATTAATACATCGATGAAAAGCTTAACTTATATTGTGTATTGTCCAAAAGTCTCAGGTGTATGTTTTTTATCAAAGTTATGTACTATTTACCAGAGTTATGTACTATGTACTATTTAAGTGAAACATGAACTGTAAAAACAGGTATTATGTTCCGGGATTTCAAAACGTCTTTCTTCAATCTGCAGTAAATCGAAATAACTTTAAATGGATAGAGATAGAAGGTTGCTATTTTAATCGAAATGGTCGTTAGTTTGGCATTGTTATGGATACCATTTTGGATGCGTTTATAAAAGAAACATATAGAAAGAATATTTCCTTAGGGCATTTTAAACCCTTATGATTTAAACCTGTGTATTAAACATTAGCAGTTGTACAAAAATATAAAATGGTTGGGTTCCATCGTTTTTTAGAACTGCTATTTTTTTCCATGTTACCTATAAAACATGCACTTTTTTCATAAAATACGTATTTCCAGAGTTGTCGTGGATATTTTTTTTGAAGGTTGAGCCCTCAACTTTGTCCAATTTTGGGATTGTACACTAGTGTTCATCCTAATTCATGTCAAACGACCTATTTGGTCGTTTGTTTGGTCTTGATAATAAAATTTGTTCAGCTAAACAATTTATTTGGCCAATCACCCGTTTGGGCACATACGACATATTTGATCATATGAATTTGCCCAAAGATATTTTCGAACTGAAGTTTTCGGTGGTATGGCAAAATGAGCTGTTCATACAACAAGTCCTTCGACAAGAAATACTACTATACGTGTCAATCAAATGATTAGACTTCACTTTGCAAGTTCGACTTGGAATGAAAAATTAATGCCCAGAATGCTGCTATTTAACGCGTTTGCTGGATTAAAATCTAGTCCAGGGATCAATGCTCACTCACTCACGAGCTGCGATTTTCTGATTTTCACGAAATCATTTTGCGAGAGAGAGAAACGGGCTAATGAGAGTTAATATTTTTCCCTCACTGGAAGTGCGAAAAGTTGATTTGCTGTTTTCTCACTTGTTTTATCCTTTCTTACCTTCACAAATGCAATCAAGAGTAGCCTTTATGGAAAAATAACCATTCCAATGGTGCTAATAGCATTTTCGTTGGAGTTCTAGGTTCGAGTCTCGTTGCGGTATATTTTTGCCTTCTCGTATACTAAGATACGGTAAAGGCTATATGATCTCAAAACAAACTTTTTAGAAGGCCCGGAGACATAGTGTTATATATCCAATCGACTCAATTCGACGAATTGAGGTGATGTCTTGTGTGTGTGTGTGTTCGTAAACCACTCAAAAATGTTACTCATTTTTCGGGCACTTATCCTCAACTGATTTGTTCAAAAAGTTGCTTCGACGCAGAATCCTGTCC
>NC_085139.1:206072220-206124724 GCF_024139115.2 Armigeres subalbatus | reverse complement strand
CCATTATTTCCTATTTGAAATTGGCCAGATCGAAATATGGGATCAGAAGTTATGGCCAAAATACAAATTCATACGAAAAAATCGCGTAAAAAACGTCACTCATTTTTCGGGCCTCAACCGGTTTGCTCGCAACAAGTTGCATTCGCTCAGGTCGCTCACAACAGATTCCATTCGACACAGAATCTTGTCCCATTGTTTCCTATAGAAACTTGGCCGGATTGTACAATTGGGTCAAAAGTTATGGCGAAAATACTAATTTTAAAACTACAAAATAAAATGCCATTTTTTGCTCTTATGCTCATCCGATTTGTTTGCAACAAATTGCGTTTGGCGAGAATTTTTTTTATGCATATAAACGAATATGAAAAATAAGACCAATCCACATATTGGTGTTATTTGAGATTTTTCCAAACCTTTTGAACGAACGAGAAAGGCACCATCACCGCTAGGTGGATTAATCTGGGTTTTTATAAATACATACCGAAAATTTTTGCGAAAAATGAGTAAGGCGTAAGAATGAAACGAAAGTCGTGCCGATTTCAGGCTTGTTCTAGGAAAAAAAAAAAAATGGAAGTGAAAGGTGTTTCTCGCCACAGACTTCGAAAAAAGATCTCTTGTTTTCGGCTCACCGGAACAGTAATGGGAAATGTCAAAAAATGTCAAGGGGTTGCTATTATTAATTTGCTAATAACAGAAATCTTTTTTCAAAAGTTATTTACAATTCGAATTTTTTGATTAACATGTAATGCTTAAAGGATCCTAAAACTTTGCCGAACATACCATTGTTCTAAATACAAAGTGTGAGGCATAATAACAGAATTTTAAAAAAAGTGTCACGGAATGTCATGACATTAGGGTCACTCCTCACGAAATCCAAGTTTCAAAGTGCTCGCGTTTTTGGGGGCACACCACTCGATACGGAAGCAACGCACAACTGTCATTTTTTTTTTTTTTTTGGCTAATTTTATTTGCTAATTATCTAATACATGCATTCATCTCTTAGACTAGGTGTTCCATGTTTTCTTAACACTATCATCCTTATTTGCTATGTTATATTTTTAGTTATTATTAATACATTTCAATTGCCTCTGGCAGTTAGAATTTTTCCGCTGGTTGAATTGAACCATGTAGGAATTACAATGTTTTCAACTTAAACTAATCTTAACCTATTTTATACTAAGGGTACAAGGAGTTAATCGTTGCAATAGAAGATTGCAACGATTTTTGTCTAAAATTGGAAATTATTTTGTTGGACATTTGTTGCAATGTCTCAATATTAGAAATTCTATGAAGTTCATTGGTACTATACCACGGAGGCAACTTCAGAATCATTTTCAGAATTTTATTTTGAATCCTCTGAAGTGCCTTCTTTCTGGTATTGCAGCAACTAGTCCATATTGGCACAGCATACAACATGGCAGGTCTAAAAATTTGTTTGTAAATCAAAAGTTTGTTCTTAAGACAAAGTTTTGATTTTCTGTTTATAAGTGGATATAGACACTTAATATATTTGTTACATTTGGCTTGAAGGCCTTCAATGTGATTTTTAAAAGTTAATTTTTGATCTAGCAGAAGTCCTAAATATTTAGCTTCGCTAGACCAATTAATTGGAACCCCATTCATAGTGACAATATGTCTGCTAGAAGGTTTCAAATAAGAAGCTCTCGGCTTATGTGGGAAAATTATAAGCTGAGTTTTGGAAGCATTCAGGAAATTTTCCATTTTTGCAAGTAAGTGGAGAAAATATCCAAACTTTTTGCAATCTACCACAAATGACACGAAGGCTACGCCCTTTGGCTGAGAGATCTGTGTCATCTGCAAACAAAGATTTTGACACCCTGGTGGTAAATCAGGTAAGTCAGAAGTAAAATGTTATACAAAATGGGCCCCAGATATGCTGCCTTGGGGAAACACCAGCCCTTACAGGTAATCTATCAGATTTAGAATTCTGATAGTTTACCTGCAGTGAGCAATCTGATAAATAATTTTGGATCAGTTTAATAATGTACAGAGGAAAATTAAAATTCATCAATTTTACAATCAAACCTTCATGCCAAACACTGTCAAATGCTTTCTATATCAAGAAGAGCAACTCCAGTCGAATATCCTTCAGATTTGTTGAGCCGAATTAAGTTCGTAACTCTTAATAACTGATGAGTGGTTGAATGCCCATGGCGAAAACCAAATTGCTCATCAGCAAAAATAGAATTGTCATTAATATGAACCATCATTCTATTTAATATTTTATCTTTTCAAACAGTTTGCTTATAGAAGAAAGCAAACTGATTGGGCGATAACTAGAAGCCTCAGCTGGATTTTTGTCCGGCTTCAAAATTGGAACAACTTTGGCGTTTTTCCATTTATCTGGGAAGTATGCCAATTGAAAACATTTGTTAAATAAATTAACCAAAAAGGATAAAGAGCTCTCAGGAAGTTTTTTGATAAGTATGTAGAAAATACCATCATCACCCGGGGCTTTCATATTTTTAATTTTTTTAGTAATAGATCTCACTTCATCCACATTAGTTCCCAACGAAGGGTCAAAAACATCATCTTGGTTGATAATGTCTTCGAAGCTCCGTGTAACCTGATCCTCAATTGGACTGGTGAGACCTAGACTAAAATTATGGGCACTCTCGAACTGCTGAGCAAGTTTTTGAGCCTTTTCGCCATTTATTAATAAAATTGTATTTCCCTCTTTAAGCGCTGGAATTGGCTTTTGAGGTTTTTTAAGAATTTTCGTTAATTTCCAAAAGGGTTTCGAACTGGGATCCAACTTCGAGACATTATTCTCAAAGTCTATACTCGCCAAATAACTTTCAAAACGGGATCGCGAGTTCTTTGGTATTGTCTTCACCTCACATTTTTGAGACGGATCAGTAGCTGAAGATCGTCGTCAATAATAATGGAGTTGAATTTAATTTCACATTTAGACATTGTAATGCCTCTGGCTTCAACAATTAAATTTGTCAAAGATACGAGCGCATTGTCAATATCACTTTTGGTATCCAACGGAATATTAACATCAAAAATTCCTATCGATATATGTTTTATATAAATCCCAATCAGCTCTATGATAATTAAAAGTAGAGCTGATTGGATTATAAAATGGCTTCTTGTGAGATTTCAAATGTCACAGGAAGGTAATCAGAGTCAAAGTCAGCATGAGTTACCAATTGGCCACACAGCTGACTTGAATCCGTTGAAGCTAAATCAATTGTCGAAGGACTGGATGAAAAACAAGTTGGTTCATTGGGATATTGAAAAGTATAATAACCTGCAGAACAGTCTTCAAATAAAATTTTACCATTAGAATTGCTTTGAGCATTATTCCATGAACGGTGTTTGGCATTGAAGTCACCAATTACGAAGAATTTTGATTTGTTGCGAGTCAGAATTTGAAGATCAGCTTTCAACAAATTCTTTTGCTGCCCATTGCATTGAAAAAGGCAAGTAGGCTGCAAAGAAGGAAAATTGTCCAACATTTGTTTCAACAGAAACTCCCAAAGTTTCAAAAACTTTGGTTTCAAACGAAGAAAATAATTTATGTTTGATACGTCTATTAATCCGTCTAAGACGAATTAAGTACTGTCCATTTAATTCCAATGGACAGTACTTAATTCGTCTGGAATGGAATTAAATGGACAGTACTTAATTCGTCTTAGACGGTTTAATATATTCCACTAAAAGAGCTTAATATATTTTCCTGACGTCTATTAATGACAATGGCGACCCCACCACAGGCGCTGTCAAGACGATCATTTCTGTAGATAAAATAGTTTGGATCTCTTTTAATGGAGAGTCCTGGTTTTAAATACGTTTCAGTTATAATGGCAATATGCACATTATGAACTGAAAGGAAGTTGAATAATTCATCTTCCTTACCCTTTAGAGAGCGGGCATTCCAATTTAGAACTTTCACACAATTATTTGGATCCATTGAAACGGAGTCCGATAACAATTTTTGTGTGTACTTTATACCAACCTGAACAGCTTCAGGAATGGTATTTGCTTTGAACGTTGCATCAATCATGTGATGCAATTGTTCAGATAAAAATCAAATCGGAAGCAGTCATGCTACCTGAATTGGCAACATGACCGTTATTTTCCGTTGGGACATGGGTATAAACCTCATTTTGAGAAGAGAAATTTGGTCTACCAGCAGCGATGTTTGCATACGTAGGTACATTGGAAAAAATTGGAATTTACTGAAGTGCTTGCTACCCGTTGACGAGCGGCAAAATTTGTTTGTGAATTGTGGTGGGTATGAATTGCTCGACCGGTAACCGGTTTCGAAATTTGAGCGTTTGATAAATTTCTACCGTCGAATCTGGGATCCGATTGGAATTTCCGTCATCAATTTTGCACAGAATTCAAAACTTTTGCGTGAATGGCATTCCCAGAAATTGGATTTATGATTACCCCACAATTTGCGCACTTAAATTTATTGGAATCTTCTCTCACAGGACATGCGTCCTTGGCGTGAGAGGTTCCACCACAAATCATGCATTTAGCATCCATGTGACAATGTTTGGTTCCATGACCCCACTTTTGGCACTTACGGCACTGGGTAGGGTTTTAGGAAATTTCCCCCAGGCCTGCGGAAATGTTCCCATGTAACACGGACATGAGACATAATACAGGCCTTTCAAACTTTTCATATTATTTAGTTCACTTTTTGTTAAAATGAACTAAATAAAATTCTTAATGCCCTCTGGGAAGTACCAGAATGGGATTTTTTCATCTTAATTACTTGGACTGGTGAAAATCCAAGTAATTGAGAAATTTCAATTTTAATCTCATCCAGTGATTTGTCATCACTGGGGAGACCTTTCAAGACGACTTTGAACAATCGCTCAGTTTTGTCGTCATATGTAAAGAATTTATGGCGCTTCTCAGTTAAATAGTGAAGAAGACGTTTGCGATCGTCAAAGGATCCCGGCAAAACGCGGCAGTCACCCTTCCTAGCAATCTGAAATGAAACCTTGATCCCCTGAAGGTTACTCAAGATTTCATTCCGAAAGCCAGAAAACTCGGCAACAGATACCACAATTGGCGGAATCCTTTGTTTCTTCGCATGAATCGAATCACCTGGGCTAAAGGTAGATTCGATTTGCTCAATTCATCATTAATCAAATCGAACTGATTGCTCAGTTCGATAGGAGAAGAAACAATGTTAACATTAGATTTAGAAGGAATATCTGAAGTCTCCAGCTTCCTTCTATTTTTTCCGCGCTTGGGCAGGACGGTCTTGAAACCTTGTTTCTTTGAAGGAAGTGGAGAATTCAGAGACTCCCCTTCCTCTTGTTTTTGTTAATACTCATTGCTGAGCGTGGAGACGTGACCTTCTAAGAGGTTTTTTTCCCAGAACGGTGTCCCTGCAGGATTACCACCGCTTGTCGGAATTTTACTTCCGCAAACGGGTCCAACGTAAAACGAAGGCACGGGTCCTTGCAAGGATCGTAACGGGATCAGTGGGTACAAATAGCGCTAAGAAGCACCGTTGAAATTAAAATAGCTTCGGGTAGTATTAAAAACTTCCTTCCGCAAAGAGAGAAAGAACCGCACAGCACGAAAGCACGATGCGGTCTGGTCTTTCTTTTCCTTTTTCTCTCATTCCACAGGGCGAGTAATGGCGCTTGAACCTAGGCTTGTGTTCACACTGATAGACATAAATATTCTGCTTCTTTTTATAGTACATAATATGTTTGAATTCATACGAATATTTTGTCCATTATTGTATAAGCCAGGGCACTATGGTGCAAGTAAAAATAAAGTAATATCACATCTACCTTGATGCGCATTATTGACGTCATAAATCACATGTGATATTACGTCTATTTTGAATAACGAAAAGTGCCAGGATTTACCTCGTTTCCGGAGCAGAGCTGATGGGGGCGGATGGCTTTGTGTGGGATTTTATTTCATGGGTATCAGCTTGACAAAAACATTTTATATTACATTTATTGTAAACATTCTGTAAAATTATTCTATTCTAGATTTACACATTTTTAGATTATTTGAATTCTAGATTTTAGTTTAAAATTTACGAATGTCACATTTTAAAATCTCAAAATTACACATTAAACTTTTACATTTTGAAAAGAACAAACAGGTGAGTAAAAAAATCAATCAGTAAAAAAAAGTTCATTTACGAAGTTTAGCGATTTTCATTAAAAGTACCTGTACCAATCGTTCTTGTTTGGTAACGATGGTGGCCTTAGATCTTGTCTCTTTATCAGGAACGATTCTTATTAAAAATATTTCCTTTAAAGTTTTTTCAGTACCTTGGGATAATAAAAAATCAGAAGGGTTGTGTACAAGACACGACCGCTCGACGTAAACTACGTAAAACCTCTTAGTGCAATGAGAATCGTAATATCATATGAACATTAGGTTGTATACATGACCCAATAGCGAATTTCAACCAAAAATTATCTTAAACTGTTAAATATCTTGGCTGTGCATATTCACAGCATATGTTTCGAAATGGACAAATTGATATGAAATTTGCGAAAAGAATCCACGTGTCTTGGAGGACTCAGAACCTCAACCTCCTACTCTCTAGATAGGCGTGATAACCCCTACACAACAAGACCACTTAAAGGTCACGTTTGCGGAAAAGCCATCAGAATCCGAGTACCAACCTCCACCGCGGTTAGCTTTCTTTTTTGCAAATTGAATATCTTTCGGATGCTTGATTTGCCCAATCTCCACATGTGCTTTACTGTTGTATATCCACAGTCAAGCGAGTGCACATTGTTTATTAAACGAGAGGATCGCACTCCATGTCCCCCAGTAACGGGCTGGGCGGGACGGTATAGAATGCGAATTCAATCGCACTCTGCTGTGCCAAAGGCTTGCTTGGCTAAAGCATTTGATGAGTTTGATTGTCTTTACGTAAGCGGTCGCGTGTACTCAGACGACTAATGACGGTGAAAGACCGACACTTGATTACAATTAATTGCATATTATTCGGCAACTCGGCCGTACGAAAACCATTTGTTAAATTTTTTTATTTAATTGTTAAATATCTTGGCTGTGCTTATTTTTATCGTTTTATCGAGAACTAAAGTAGTTTTGTTCTAGCGTATTTTTTAGTACAGATCCTCTAGACAAATGACTTTTATGTGGTGAGTTTTTTTTGGATTGACAAACTTATTTATTCTGTAGGGCGGTTTGTATGTTTTGACCTTCCTAAAGATTATTTTATTCTCCACGCAAAATTTGAACAACTTTTTATAACAATGACCAAATGCTTTCATTTTTTCACAGCACAAAGCCATAAATATGCTTAATGATCTGTACTGATAAAAATGTCAACATTCCATCAAAATTTTAGGATATTTGGATTTGAAGTTATTGCCTCAATATGGGGACACTTGATCCCCCATTAGTACCCCATACAAAAATTTGGCAAAAAAATTCAAAAAAATATAAATCTGTTCTCAGGTTTCTATTTTTTTGTACATTTGACAGATTTGATGAAGGATTGGCAGGAAAAATTATTTATTGCGTAGATATGGTAGAAAGGGGATCAAGTCTCCCCAAATTTTAAAATTGCATGTGCTGTCGAATTCAATAACAAAAATCGTTCATGTATATGAAGTATTTTGAAGAAAGAATATTTAAAAATCTGAAAACACCTTTCCACTTTTATCAAAGCAAGTTATTGGAGAAGGATCAATTTCCCCCAAATATTTTAAAAAGTCGACTTTTGACAGCACTGCAAAAAATCGATTGTGTATCACTAACAACAATAATTTAAGGACTGTCATACATCAGTAAAGATAAATACTATATTTCTTAGAGAGTCTGTGTGGAAATCGCGTATGTTTATTTATTTTTGGCTGTGATATATCGAAAATCAGAAAAGGGGATCAAGTCTACCCAGTCTCTCCTATCAATAGAATTGGCAAATTGCTGGAGAGTTTCCGAATCTATTGATAAGCAAATCTCGAAAAATCATCGAAAGATAAAGACGCTATTAGCGTTTGAAATCTATCCTAATTTCGTGACGGTCTCGAATTTGGAAATTTCGGTTTTACACCCTGTCTTCCCCTTAGACGTAGTTTACGTCAAAAGAAAACAATTTTGTTGCTAGCTTTTCATTTCGTTATTTTGCATTTGCTCTACAGCAAATTTCGGTTTTATGCTATCGTAGTTTCTGCTTTCATGGAAAAATTCGAGAATCTTACAAAAAAGCGTCGTATTCTCGGAAATATCAGAGCATGCAAGGCAAATGATTCTTGTCATATTATGTTCAGGTTCTGACAAAGGCTTGTTGCAAGGTGCGTTTGTCAGTAACAAACTCTATTGATGACAAAGGGTATATTGTTAGGCGTTGCTCGAATATTGATTCCTAATTGAGGCGTAAGAATGAAACGAAAAAAACTAACCTGAAATCTACAGATCTATGAGCTTTTCGTTTGCTGTGAAAAATTCAAGTAGATTCCATCTTAAATTTATACGCACTTCTTTTAGAGGCCAAAATGCAGTTAGTTGCTCTTTCATTTTGTACCTTTGTTGGTTTAGATGAACAAGAATAATCAAGACTGAAAACCATTTTAATGATGTTTACGATAACAAATCAATACGCTGCAACGTGAACAATGTAATTAGAATAGGAATAAGGATACAACACTAACCGCAATGGAGTAGCTTCCGCAATCAAAATAAAAACCAGCTCCTGGCTTCCATTGCAATTACAATTATGTGGAGAGGAATTTTAAAATGAATACCTTCCGTTAAAGAAATTGTGCTACCTTTTCAAACCGTTTGCAGCCCAAACCATTGCGCCGGCATCGAATCGTTCAATGCTATCATCCAATGCCGGAGTGCATTCCGCGAATTAATTTGCGCTATTTTTACGATTCTTTCGATCTGGCCATTGAAATCACGAGGAACTAAAAGACATTTCCCCTTTTACGGTTTGCTGTTATCGGCGACGACGTTGTCGACCACGGGCTGGACTGGCAGTTGAAATTGCGCCTTCCATCTCATCAGGATGGCAGCGACCGACCGACCGACCCTAACCTAGGCCACCACCATTGCTGCTCCTCGGCTCGAAAAAATGCGCTTGGAAATTCGATGCTTGCAAACGATCAAGACCAGTCGGTGCTGCACGGCGCTGAAACTGCATTTATCCGCAGTCGATCCGCAACCGCACAAGATTGCCGTAGCCGGATCACCTTTTTTTAAGTACTCCATTTTAATTTACTCTGTTTACCTTCGCTTATTTTCATCTAATTTGCGCAAAACTTATACCCTTGGACCTGGAACAGCACCCGATGGAACTTCCTGTGTTCATCGTCGCCATCAGTCCATAGATGCGCAGGGCACCCAATCAGCTACGGTGCACAATGGACGAAATCCACTTCAAAATTAAAAACTGTTACTCGAAATCCCAAAAAGTTTTTAGTAACGATATACGCATATAAAACACCTGAGTTATTTTGAAATTCTTTAAGTAAGAGCCGTCCAGATGTATTCCAGAGAATACATCCAGGAATAACCATAGACTTATTTTTTCCATGTTTTTTTTCTGAAAGTCCTTCAGGATGCTCCATTTTAATGGATAATGGCCATTTTACCCATTGTGTAATGTACCTCACAACAACTCTGGGGAATAACTTTAATAACAACCAGAATAAATGGCGCGCTCTTTAAGGAAGACTGAACGAAATAAAACTGACGACGACCAAATTCTCATCACATTACTCGCTCATGATGCACTTTCAACGCATCATCATCATCATCATCGTGATCGCGGTCGTCTGTCGTCGTTGTTGTTACCGTCGCCACGGCCATCAGACAACAGCGATCGAACTGGACCACGCGATCATGTGTGTGCATTGCGCTGGAAAGCAAGTACATGTGTGAATAGCAGACAGACGATACTGAGGAACTGAAGGCGGAGAGGAAAAGCCGAATTACCACCACGTTCATGGAACCCATCATTAGAGATAATAATTGTTATTAAAAAGATAATAACATTTTTTTGAGTCTTTTTCACGCGCACTTTAGAAAATGGTCTCTTCCTTAGGGTCATTGATAAGACGCGACATGCTGGCTGTGAGGAAGCTTTGGGCGGTGGCTTACCGCGATTCAATTCTAAATGTGATAGCTTGAATTTTCTTTGCATTTTGGATCTGAAAGCACGTGATTCAGATGTTTATTGTTATCATTTTATTAGCCTAGATGCCAATTACAATATCACTCTCTTCTTCTACATCATTGGCATTACATTAGGACTAGGCCCCCACTAGGACATTTCCACCTCGCTGCTTAGTGTTGCTTAAGCACTTCCACAGTTATGACCTGCCGGTTGAAGTATGGTGCCGGTTGAAGTAAAGATGGACGGCCCCACCCTGACCCGCACATCAAATCTGTGATGTCGAACCACGAGGAACGCAGTGGCCAGACGATGGAGGTAATCACAGATGTTTCAGACGTGATTATTTCGTTCTTGGACAACCGGGTTAACTACAGCAAGGACCTGAAGCTTGCTGTGCAGGCGCTCTGTGCCCTAGTAGTGGAGGCCAAGTCAGAGTGGAGGTCCCTACTAGAGGCAAGAGTGCGGAGAGAGAACTTCGCAAACTAGTTAAGGTGCGGAAGCAGGCGGAGAAAGACGGGAGAGACGGGAGAAGGTCGAGGAGAAGGACGGCCCTCCCAAGCCGGTGAAACCAGTGCCTCTACCATCGAGGACGACTGAAGTTCGCCGGGAGAAAGGCCTAGCCTGTAAGGAAGGTCGTGAATCCCAAGAAGGCGAGAAGGCAACGGCAGCAGGCCGCAAAGAATGCGGCAGGTGGAGCGATGCGCACCACTGTTAAGAAGGGTAGAGCCCAGGAGAAGACGGGTGCGCCTTCCAATGGCAGTGGTAAGCGTAAAGACAGAGGCGAGGCGATTATCGTCAGTACTGATGATAAAAGCTACGCCGATGTCTTGAAGGCCATGAGAGTTAACGACAAACTCTCTGGCCTAGGAGGAGATGTCAACTGCATCCGAAGGACGCGGAAAGGCGAGATGATTCTGGTCTTATGCGGGATGCTGCTCAGAAATGTTCTGAGTACAAAAAGTTGACGGAGGAGGTCCTGGGTTATGGGGTTCAAGTAAGAGCCTTATGCCCAGTTTCGAACATCCAGTGCAAGGGCCTGGATGAAGTAACCGAGGCCAGAGACCTGGTCGACGCACTGAGAGATCAGTGCAATGTCGAGATCAAGGAATCTGCGGTTCGGTTACGCAAAAGCTACGCGGGAATGCAGGTTGCCTCATTCCAAGTGCCTCAGGCTGAGGCCAAAAAGGTAATGGATAGGGCAAAACTGAAAGTGGGTTGGTCGGTATTTCCGCTAAATATAAGCCAACTGCTTCAGACCTGCTTCAGGTGTCTTGGCAACGGTCATAAGTCTTATGACTGTAAAGGAGCTGATCGTAGTAAGCTATGCCGTAGGTGTGGGGCTGAAGGCCACCAAGCTAGCACCTGTCAGGCTGCACCAAGGTGTCTGATCTGTCCCTCAGGTACAGACAACAAACACCTTACCGGTGTCCAGGCCTCTCCGGCCTCTAAAAGGATCCAGACACGCAGGTAACACAGCTAAACCTGAACCACTGCGAGGCGGCTCAACTGCTGCTACAACAGTTGGTTACCGAGAGTAAAGCTGATGTAGCCTTGCTGTCCCTGCTGGAAACGGCAGTTGGATTGCGGATGAGTCTCAGATGGTGGCCATGGGCGATACCCCATCCAGGAGATATTATCATCACCAGATGATGAGGGTTTCGTCATAGCAAAGGTAAACGGTGTTTACTTTTGTAGCTGCTACTGTCCTCCCAGGTGGAGTATAGTGCAGTTTACTAGGGTAGTGGACATTCTTGCAGCGAAACTAACTGGCTTAAAACCATTAGTTGTAGCAGGCGACAGGTCCACAAACGCTAGAGTTCATACCCTGCTATAGTCGCTAGCGGTATTGAACTTAGTCCTGCTGAACGAAGGCCAAGTGCCAACGTTCAGGGGACCGAGCGGTGTTTCATGCATCGATGTGACCTTCTGCAGCGCGGGATGGACTGTGGAGCCAGAATGGGAGGTTCATGAGGAGCATACCTCCAGTGATCATCGTGAAATTCGTTTTATGATCCGGTATACCCCCGTCGCAACCACAAGGCGGATCGGCGCACCTCGCAGTTCAACCCAGAACTCTTGAAGGAATCACTACAATGTGAGACGCGAACAACGGGATTAAGTGGCGATGAATCGATGTACTAACTCGTGCATGCGATGCGACGATGCCTATGAGGACCAAACCTCCCGGAAATCGGCAACCTGCGTACTGGTGGACTGACACAATTGCACACCTTCGTAGAACCTGTTTTCGAGCAAAGAGAAGGCTGCGACGCGGCGTGCCTAAACCGACGCTGAAAAGGTCGAGAGACGCCGGGTGTTCCAGACAGCGAGCAGAGCTCTGAACTACGAGATCAAATGTAGTAAGAGAGCCTGCTTTGAGCTGCTGTGCAGGATGGCAAACGACAATCCATGGGGAGGACTAACTGATGGCTAGGACTAACAGCATGCCACCTGAGAAATGTCCGGAGATGTTGGCCAAAATAGTCGAAGGGTTGCTACCGAGGCATGAATTCACGAACTGGCCCGCTACCCCGTACGAGTCAGTCGATGTGATACCGCTAGTGACTAACGAAGAGTTTATCGTAGCTGCAAGTAAACTTAAGCTCAATAAGGCACCAGGCCCAGAAAATATTCCAAACCTGGTCCTTAGACACGCTATTCTTGCTGATCCAGATATGTTTAGGAGCTGCCTCCAAAGATGCATGGACGAAGGAAACTTCCCAGATCGATGGAAACGGCAGAAATTGGTGCTATTACCGAAGCCCGGCAAGCAGCCGGGGGACCCTTCGGCATACAGGCCAATTTGCCTACTCGACACAGCTGGAAAGTTGCTAGAGAGGTTCATCCTGAATAGATTGTCGGATTATACAGAGTGTGCTGGTGGCCTATCTAGCAACCAGTATGGTTTCCGTAAGGGCCGTTCTACCATCAAAGTAATTCGATCGGGGTACGGCAACGAATAAACCCGTTTTTACTAATCAAGACTGCATGGCCGTAAAGTTAAATATTGGCATTACTGTGTACCATCATCCAATTTAAAATAATCTTTTCAAACGGGTCCGCGACGTTAGGCATAATGGACGATTGGTATAATTCTGCCTTCTTCATGTCATGTGATGTTCTTTGGTATATGTTATGCCTAACGTCCATTATGCCTATCGTACTTATGGCATACGTCCTTATGCTAAACATACTTATGCCTAACGGGGAATACCCTTTTCAAACAGCTTCTTCTTCTTATTCATTATCGAAATCGGGAATAAAACCCAGCCACCCCCAGCATAGTCTTGCTTTGTAGCCGGGCATCTTACCGCTCGGCCAAGGAGGGCCAGCTTTCTTATTGTAAAAAGTGACTAAGTAAATAGGCGTATGATTTACAACATGCCTATTTCCGAGCTGAATATTTCTTTGTCATTACTACTCTTTTATAAGGCACTGCAAATGCTGGGTAAAGCGTACCATTGGTACTTCGCGTACCTAAAGGAATAAAATAGACCCCATCTCGCGGTCCTTAGCCTCTTACCCAGCAACTCCTATCCCTACCTCCCCGTGGTGCTGGCAGGGATACGAGCAACCCCGGTGGGAACTATGGTCGTATGCTGACAAAGGAAGGTGGAGTTTGCTCCTCTCCGGATGTGCAAATCTTATTGAGCGTCTGTTCTCCATGTCAGGATCTGCTCACAACAGCGTCTGTTCTCCATGTTAGGGGCGGCTGATCATCGTCCGAGTGCCAGCGAGGTACTCTAAGTGAAACTGTGCACCATGGTCCTCCGGAAATTTAGGGGGTTTGGTGTCAGGCCCTGCAAGCCAGCAAAAAAAAACTCACGCAACTAACAATCAACAAGAGAGTACGGACCGGAACCATCGGCGAAGACCACTGCGACGAAAAGGGACTAGCGATTGGAAACTCGGTTCGTGGAACTGCAAATCTCTCAACTTCATCGGGAACACACGCATATTCGCCGATGTGCTGAAGGACCGTGGATTCGGCAGCGTAGCGCTCCAGGAGGTTTGTTGGAAAGGATCAATGGTGCGAACGTTTAGAGGTAATCATACCATCTACCAGAGCTGCGGCAACACACATGAGCTGGGAATAGCTTTCATAGTGATGGGCGATATGCAAAGGCGTGTCATCGGGTGGTGGCCGATTAACGAGAGAATGTGCAGGTTGAGGATCAAAGGCCGGTTCTTCAACTTCAGCATAATCAACGTCCATAGCCCACACTCCGGAAGCACTGACGATGATAAGGACGCATTCTACGCGCAGCTGGAACGTGAGTACGATAGCTGCCCAACCCCGGTGGGAACTTGATTTGAACGCTCAGGTTGGCCAAGAGGAGGAGTTTAGACCGACTATTGGGAAGTTCAGCGCACACCGGCTGACGAACGAAAACGGCCTACGACTAATTGATTTCGCTGCCTCCAAGAATATGGCCATTCGCAGCACCTACTTCCAACACAGCCTTCCGTATCGGTACACCTGGAGATCACCACTGCACTGCCGTAATCTGAGAAAGTGACGTAACAGCCAAATTACAACATGCATGTTTGCCATTTTCCTGTTAAAGAGCTCGATGAGTACTACTCGTTAACACCATTTTTGGAAAATGGCGTATACGTCACGTTTTCAGATTACGGCAGTGCAGACAGAATCACAAATCGACCACGTTCTGATTGATGGACGGCACTTCTCCGACATTATACACGTCAGGACATATCGTGGCACTAACATCGACACTGACCACTATCTGGTGATAGTTAAACTGCGCCCAAAACTATCCGTCATCAACAATGTTCGGTACCGACGACCTAGAGCGACTGACTGAAGCAACCTGATGTCGCCACTGCATACGCGCAGCATCTCGAGGCAACGTAGCCGGAAGAGGGTGAGCTCGATGGGGCCCCTTTTGAGGACTGCTGGAATACACTAATACAGTTAAAGCAGCCATTAACGACGTAGCGGAGAACAACATCGGGTATGTGGGAAGAAATCGATGGAACGATTGGTTCGACGAAGAGTGCAGACAGATTCTGGAGCAGAAGGACGCAGCGCGGGCGGTCGCACTGCAGCAAGGTACCCGGCAGATTGTGGAACGTTATAGACGGAAGCGGAGACAGCAGACCCGCCTTTTTAAAGAGAAGAAACGCCGCCTTGAAGAAGCGGAGTGCGAGAAGATGGAACAGCTTTGCCGTAATCAAGAAACACGCAAGCTCTGCCAGAAGCTCAACACATCCCGCAAAGGCTTCGTGCCGCGAGCCGAAATGTGTCGGGATAAGGATGGGAGCATCTTGACGGACGAACGTGTGGTGATCGAAAGGTGGAAGCAGCACTACGAGGAACATCTGAATGGCGCTGAGAGTACAGGCAGTGAAAGTCAAGGCAGCGCAGCGGAGGAGATGACTACGTCGGTTCAGCGGACGATGGAAGCCAACCAGCCCCCACCTTGAGGGAAGTTAAGAATGCCATCCAACATCTAAAGACGAATAAAGGGGCTGCCCACAAACCACGTAGACCGAAATTTCATATTTTCAAACCCCCCCTCCCCCCTTGTAGACTTTCGTAGACTTTTCCGAAACCCCTCCCCCACCCCCTTGAAGTCTACGTAGACTTTTTTAAATTTTTCAAAAAAATCATATATGATTGGGAAAATAAAAGAAAAACAGATTTTAACAATTCAACTATTTAAATCCATTTCCCTATCCCTTGTGAACATTACAGTAAAATTCAAATTTCAAACATAACGAAATCAAACTGAACAAAATCCAACAAAACAAATATCAATCCAAAACGAAATCAAATTTAATCATCTGTCCATAGCTCTTGAAACTAAATCTCGAAGCCAATTAATTTCATTTCTGTTGAATTTGATTCCTCCTAGAGGTGTGCACCATCGTCACCGACACTTGCATTGGCGTGCCACTGTTTCAAATCTGTCACGCATCTGACCTATAATTCTTCACGCCATTTCAAATTTTTAGAAAACCGAAGAATTTTTCAGAATTTCGAATTGAAACTCCGAGAACCTAAAGTCTACATTCCAATAAGTTTTTCGTGGAAATTTCGTAGAATTTCCCGATTGATAACCTACAAATTTTCCAGGTAATACTTCAAAGAACTCTCCGTAAAAATTCTGATGTCTTTCTTGAAAATCCCATCCAATATCCCTTCAAATAATCATCCGTTGAAAAACCAAGATTTTTTTGTAAATTCCAAAAGTTTTCCCGTTGAAATACCGAGTGATTTGTGGGCTTCGTGGCCGTGCGGTTAGCGACGTCAATCGTCTAGATGCATGTGCTATGGAGTGTGGGTTCGATTCCCGCCCCGGTAAGGCGGAAACTTTTCGTGATCGAAAAATTCTCCACTGGTCTACTGGGTGTTATATGTCCGTTGTCTCATGCTAGGTGTTTGAGTGTTCAGTCTGTACGACCTCTGCTCTGGTCGAAGACGGTGTTCATGTCTTTCTCTTTAAATTTTCCGTGAAAACTTAAAATTATTTCCCGTGGAATTTGGTTACCTACCGTTTTGGCTCAAATTCCGAATATGGCTCGTATCCCGAACACTGGCATTTTAGCGCCCTGAAACTAAAGTTTTCATTAGTTTTCCATACTGAAGATCAATATTGCAGAAGAATTTAAGCTTCTATGGAGAAAATTACATGAATAACGCCAAAATGGCTATTTAAAAGCGAGTGTTCGAGATATGAGCAAAACGGTACGATATTTTAAAATTTCTCTTGCGAAATAGGAAATTTGAAAAAAAAATCCTATGAACATTTCAAAGAGTTTTCCGAATAATTTTCGGTGCAAATTATGGAAAATTTTCCGTTGAATTTTTGAATTCATTGAATTTATTGTAAAAATTTCGAATACATTTTCATGAAAATTACAAATGCTTCCTTACAAGAAATGCAGTAATTTTTTTGTGGAAACTCAAATAGTTTTTGGTATGAAATTCAAATATTTTCTCGTGAAAGTTTTCAATAATTTCTTTTAAAAATGTTGAAGATTTTCCATCAATATTTCAAAGAATCTGCATTAGAACTGCCGAAGAAATTGTGAAATTTTCTCAGAATTCCCCATGGACATTTTGAAAAATTTCGTTTATATGTATGTCAAAAGAATTCCTCCATAAAATTCCGAAATTTAGAAAAATTCCCGGGGACTTTCCAGAAAACCTTAAGTAGAATTTCTGAAGTGTTTCTCTAGGAAATTTCGGATAATATCGCTTACAAGCTCCAAAGAATGTCTTTTAGAATGATTTTTTGTTGGAAAAGCCAAAATGCTTCCATTGTAAATTCTGAAGAATTTTCCGTTGAAGTGCGACATAATTTTCCGTGCAAATTCTAAAGAATTATTTGTAGTTTCTAAAGAAGTTCCTGCCGAAAATCAAAAGATATTTTAGTAGAATCTGTAATATAATCCAAATAGAAATTTTGAAAAAAAAATTCGAAAGTTTTTGAAAGAATTTGCTGTTGAAATCATGATATTTTTAAACCGTAGTTCAAACTATTACTTCAGTGAAATCCATAAGATTTTTCTGGAGAAATTCGAGAGACTATTTCGGTAAAGTCTTGCAAAAAAAACGGAAAAATCTGAAAAAAATTAAACTAGTGAACTTTGCACAAAGCTGCTGTATGAAATGTTCTCAAAAAAAAAAAAAAAGTAAAAAAGTCTACGTAGACTTTTGGTTTACCCCATCCCCTCTTCGTAGACTAACGTCGACTTTTCCGAAACCCCTCCCTCCCCCTCAAGAGTCTACGTGGTTTATGGACAGCCCCCATCATTTTTGTCCTTTCTATCTTATTTTCTGCTGAAAAAAAGTGGGTAGGAAAACTGGAAATCTGAGTTTATTGAACTGGACGAACTAATTAGCTGCTTGAGTAACAAGCTGAATACGATACCAGACTTGATTCGTATTGCATTTGTATTCTGATCTATGTAACATAAAAATCCATCGTGATATATTTTCATTAGTTTCTTCATTTTCTTGCCATCTTATAAAAAAAAGTTTTCAAAAGTGAATGGCAGAACGGTTTCTTTGAACATTGCTGATCTGTTCTCAGTTGCGGAATGGGATGTAGGGTAGAATACGGCTTTGGCAGGGTGCGACATTTGTTGGCACCCTCAACAATATTTGCGTTTTCCAGCAAACATACACTATTTATGAACATAAATTTGATTCAATCACACAATTTTAAGTCTAGGCTTTCATTTGAATAAGTTTGTGTAAAAGTAGCAAGATTTGACGAATTAATCACCGAAACAAATTTGCACACACGAAATCCTTGCCATTATTGCATTGCCCAAGAAAGCAGCAAACGAAAAGCAAACTGTTTCTTCTCTTTATCGTGTATGATACGACAAATTAGGTACGTAAACTACTTTTTACACTTTATTACCACTTGATTGTCACCACATATAGCAAATTTATCCAATATTTGCTCTATGTTTCACTAAATAAAATCGGGACTGTTCGTTTTCTTTGACAGCAGCGCACTTCGGAATAGAGCGAGAGAATGTGTTTGTGAGCATATCAAACACACGCTAAAAAAATACCACGCACAATTCCATGTGATTTGATTTTAGCAAAACTACGAACAAAATATCCGGCGTTGGCATTTATTTTTAAAAAGTGTTAGAATACAAATGCTTCTATTCAGATTTTTACTCAGACCATGAATTATATCAAAAGTGATAGCCACACCGTAGTATTTTAAGCCTTATGTGGCTGACAGAACCGTTTTCCTTTTGCAACTTTAATACTTTCCAAGCTCATCAAAAAATCATAACCATTCCCGTTCCTACATAGCGCATTTCAACCATAAATAATTGCCTACTTTTAGGGTATTATCAATTATTCGACTGTGAAACGTAGTGTACGAATGAGGTGGCTCCAGCTCAATCTTATGTGTATAGATTTGGTTTTACATATGTCGAATTCGTTTTTAAACCTGGGTCAGTGCCAACCCGAACCCTGAATAAAAAAACATTTTCAGTTCCATCTGTCATTGGATATGTTGGTGTGCGTAGTATCGTGTTTGTTTTGATTCGAAACATATGATCCAGATGATCGCGGACATCCAATGCACTGGCAGTGCGTTGCGTTGGTCTTGACTAATCAGATCATGATAAATAAATAAATATGTTCAAGTGCGTGAACAGATTTTTGCGGATAGTGGAATTTACTTTTGGGCGGATATAAATAGGGGAACTGCTCCTGGAATTCATCTCATGGCTCCTATATTCATTCCATCAAAATAAAGCATTGGAATGCAATTTGATTTGTTTTTTTTTATTTTGTAGTTTTTTTCAGCAGTGAGCACGCATGTTGACAAAAAGATGCGACGAAATTGGTGCTGTGTTTCTTTGTTCCGCGATGTGATGAATATATTTGATGGAGATCGGAATAGTTTCCCTATTTAATTATATTCAATAATCCCGTGCACATTTTTATACCAAGAATTCCGTATTGAATTCATGTAAAAGAGATTTTCTATTTTACACAAATTCATCTATTTCTACCATTTTTTTTGTAGAGCACTCAGAAGCATGAAATAAAAATTCTCCAGGATTCGCTATTTTTTTCCTCTCCTAATAAAGAGAACCTCACACCTGGGGAAAATTTTCTGCCGGATTTTGGGCCCCGTGCCTATTGGTTTTGGGCCTATTTTCAAGAATCTCCCGGAAGAATTGCTCAAGGTTGAAGGTACTTCCAGGGAAATTTATGTATGAAACTTGCGGAGCAATTCCTGAAGGAAACTTCGAGTAAGTTCCTGTATTCCAGAAGGATTCCCTGAAGGAATTATTGTAGGAATTGCCAAATTAATTCCTGAAGCAACTTCCAGAGAAAATCCTGGAACAGAATTCAAAGATATTCCTAGAAGAATTTCCAAAGGAATTCATCTCGAAAGGATCCCTTGAAAAACATATGGAGGAATGCCTGATAATTCAAGAAAAAATTACTGAAAGAATGTCTGAAGTAATTTCTGGCAGAATTCCCGAAGAAAATTCTGAAACGCACGAAAGAGTTTTTGGAAGAATTTCAGAAGAAATTCTGCATAAGAAATAATTCTATTCGGTATTCCTCAATTATATTTTTCTGCCAATTCCTAGCGGATTTTGTGAACGGGTTTCAAGAGGAATTCCCAAACTACATAATTCCATCCACCGACCTAATTTAGGACACAAAATGTGAGGAAAACCTGAATGAACTTATGAATATATAACTACCCTAACAATTATTTTTAAAACTGAATCTAGACAACAGTACTGGATTATTTTCATTTAAAACTACAATTACAAATATATCACAAAATTCCCAAAAAAAAATTTTCAATGCGCATTTTATTTTAATAAACAGACAGTTTCGTTTCTCCTTCTGCTTGTTTATTCCATGATCCCACCCACCCACGTGGTTTTGACAGTTGAAGTGCATTTGTATTGGTGAACCCGGTGCGAAACCGTGAAGCAACACAGTGCGAACCCGACAGCTTTGGGGTTGGAACTAGTGCGAACCTAGTTCCAACCTGAGCGAATAAAAAAACACTTTGACAGCACTTAGGTTGGAACTGGTTCCAACCTAGGTTGGAACTTTTTAAAAACGAATTCGACAATAGTTTACGTCGTTGTACACAACCCCCATGATTATTTTGATGAAACAAACATATCATGTAAGGACCTTCAAATCTAAGGACCGTAAAGAGCATATTTGAAACTGGTTGATAGACTTTTGCTTACGCGTGAAGACTCTAAGGCATCACAAAAGACAAAAGATGTAAATCTTGGCAGCGGACAAAAAGTATGTAAGTTTCCTTCTCCAAAATGGCCAACATTATTCAAATAGGTTGAAAATGGTAAAAGTTATGAAATTGTCAATATCTGGGTACACGGGTCCCCTATCTGCCATTCACGTCTGTTTTTGTTGGCCGCATAAGGGGTAAAATTTGTTTTACAATGTGTTTAAATGTTTTTGCCTATCTTCCACATGACATAAAATTGATGCCAAGGCTAAAATTCATGTTTTGTTTTAAGCCAGTTTTGATAATTCTAGATTGCTTTGAGAATAGGTCGTATGTGCAAAAGAGAGGCTCTCTTCGTTCACGCTCTCTTTCGCTTGTACATAAGCTAGTTTTGCATGTTTTGCCACATTTTCACTTCAGAACGCTAGACAAAGCTATAATCTTTAGATATCTGAAGTAAATTTTATTATAGATCTGTAATAATCGAAAGAGAATGGAGGCAAAGAGAGACTCTCTTTTGCACATACGACCTATTCTCAAAGCACTCTAGAATTAATAAAAATTTCTTCCAAAATTGAGTGAAGCGAGATGACCGTGCGGCCGATTATTGTGAATGAATTTTACTACTAGAGGATATAAACAACTAGCATCTGGCACCAATACATTGTTAGTTTTCTACTTCCATGTCTAGTTGCTGAAGGGAGCAAAATCATTGCTGATAATAGAAATTGCTATGCCAATTGAGTTCTCCAAGCGCTGTTTCTCGCACACTAACGTCACTGTATAAGATATATAAAATAAAAGTGGGTGGTAATTTCGTTGCGGCAAAAATATAACGAACACTTTTGGAGGAAGACAGCATACATTGACATGAATACAGCGAAGTCACGCACACTTTTGTTTATTTGGAGAAGTCAATAGAAGATACTTTGACCTGTTACTTTATATTAAATTTACTAAGTTTGTGGTAAACGATATTATATTAAGTGAACACCAATCATCAAAGGAAGAGCATACAAATGTATACCAGTTGAACTATAACTGTGTTTTAGTGTAATTATTCATTATTTTTATCATTCAATTTAGCGAATGTCTTAGACTGCCAAGAATAGGTATTTTCCCCTAATGAAAATAGAAGCAAACGATTCCGAACGAAAGGATCAAAACCATTGTAGTGCAAAACTGAACCGACTGGGCATTGAACAAACGAAACGAAAATCCACAGTTCGAACTTCGAAGACGTTCATTCATTATTAACTTTGACTGTAATTCGTTTTTCCTTTTGTCTTAAGCGTCTGCGATGAATAGATGCATCTACCTACTCACGGAACCACCCGGGCAGGCATCGGGATCTGTTGTGATGGCCGATCGCAACACCATCACACCAAAACAAGCCGATCCAGCCGAAATCGAGAATATATGAACCTTTTTGATTAATGGTCAGTTTTCGGCGTGCAGAAAAGCCATCAAACGGAAAGCACCCCTCTCTGTCTTATAGACGTGACGCGGGTTTTGCTTCATTTCGGTCTGACTGAATGACTGACGGACAGTCCGGTCGGCAGCGGCACGACGCGACGCACGGTCGGTGGCTCTGATTGCGCCGATTGAAGCTTTGAACTTCGAAACTCCGGCGAGGAAGAGCCATTTGTTAAAGTGGATTGATGATGAGATTTGTCTTAATGTCTTGAAGAACGATCTAATTTAGATGCTTTAGATGGCCCGGTCGCAATCGACGCCGCCATGGGAGAAGGTCGTCCGAAGCGGTTTTCGTTAAATGTGATAACGTGATATCGTTTGGATATTTTAAATATTTTTTTACTGATAGATGCATCGACATTTTATGAAATAATAATAAAAATCTGTATTGAAATCTATTGTTTTCGATTGAATATATAAATTGTTATCTAATTCCACGAGCAATAATTTGTCGATCGATCATTTCGGAAGAAAGTCAATCACGTGTGACGTATGTGCCGGAATAGCAAATTGGTATAATCAAGCCCCAAGACCTATCTGTCCATCCATGGCATGTTCACTCCGTTTGTTTAAAATTCAAATCGTTCCACCTCATGGTGTCCGGCGTTTTGGCACAGTTAGGAAAGTACGGTACGCTATGCAAGCAACAGAAGTGCAGTCGAGTTCCAAACTCGTCAGCTTCCGAATGCGCACAGGAGTAGATCACAGGCCATCATCGATACAAAAGCACGGAATGGTGACGGTGAACACTTTATATCTAACCAACAGCACCGACGACGACGACGACAACAACAACGATGCTGATAATAGTTATTTGCACGTCACTACTATTTTCGCTTCAGCTCTGGAGCGGGTTCCTTCAAGCGAACTGAACTCTTCACCGGTGTTGTTGGGCTGCCCTTCAATCAGATCAGCCAACAGCGTGGCACACGATGCAATGCATTGGCACATGGTGGGATAAATTCAGCATTCGTTGGTTAAAATTACATTCATTCAAGAAGATATATGCATGCTAGGGGCTCCTTTTTTAGTAATATTAATATTTACATAGGACTCAGAGTAACATACATTTGGCACATGAATACAAGCGTCTACCCCAGCGTGTGACATGGCGATGCCGTGGACCGGTGGATGAATCCGGGAGAACAAATTATCCAAACTGTAAAGCATTTTAAACAGCTGATGATCTAAAATCGGTAAATGCATCCTTGGGGGCCTTACGGTTTTGCTCAATGTTGGGATTTTCGATTGTGTTGTCGAGTACCGAGAAAGGCCAAACTGCATTTTAACTAGAATCGGGGGAAAATAGTCACGTCCATCACTGACGGACGGACACCGTGAGTAATTTTCTGTGCACTGGTAGCTGGACTACCGTTCGGATGAAAGCTGATTGATGGGTTTGGGTGGGATTGATACTGAGCACGAGATGAAAATTGTTGTTCTGAAAGGAGAATTGTAAGTGCAGCTAATTTGTCAAATTGTGTTTTTTTCTATTTTACAACAGAAAAAGAAATTTTTGTAATTCCTGATCATACCTGGTTTATTTTTGGGTGATTTCCACCGTTCCAATTTGCGGCAGTTTGATGAAGAGGTAAACGGTTACATCCCGAACAACCTTACCTCTGACCATGAACAATCTCTTGTTGAGTGTATGTTGCATACGGTAAATTAACAATATGTTAAACATTAATCGAAGACTGTTAGAGTTTGCATTTGTAAGCTTACCAGAGCAATTGGACTTAATCGAAACTCCGTCCCATCGACATGACCGCTAGCTATAGAATCGAGGATGAAGAAACGTCGATCTGTGCTGGATGGCGGAGGTAACCGGCCTTTGGTGCTTGCTTTTAAGTCGGTTCCTAAGCGGCGGTTTCTGGTCAAAGCACCTGAAAAGTCCAGGATCCGGAGTGCACTCCCCGGAAAATATTTTTTTAACTCACTGACAGATAGTCGTTCGTTGCCAGTTAAGTTGTTTATTCCTGTCAGTGTTGCCGAAATTGTGAATTGTTAAAGTATCATTAAATATTTTACAATTTTTGTTTTGAGAACTTCCACTGTGAAAATAAAAGTTTTACACTGAGAAAAAACTTTCAAATCAATTAATTTTTCATTCGAATAAAAAGTTTTACTCTTAAAAACACCAAATTTTCCATATTGTTAAAATAAAATTAGAATTTTTTTTCGAAGTTCATTTATTTGGCAGGCTTAGGCGTGTATAATACTTTACGGAGCCATGGTTCTTTGTGATATATACAATCCATGTTATTTTATTGTACAGTTAGTAAGAGAGGGAAAAATTAGAAAATGTTGGAATGCCATCTTTTTTTTTCTCTGTGTAGTTGAGATCGTGAGCATGACCATGATGACCGAGGATTTCGTAGTTACTACCCCGTGATTGACCAGAACAATCGCAATTGCACAAGGAACTAACGGATGGAAGCATGGGGTTTGCTCTCCAACATCAATGTGCAGAGTCCGAGAGCTCCAGTATTTTGAATGGTCGTAAACGGCGCTGGCCACGTCCTCACGTCTATCGGGGATGGGAAGATATTGATGATGCAATCACTCGCCCACTGCAAGCCGAGAATACCTCTGCACTCGCCACGAGTTCATGCGATTTTTTTCTTAAATTAAAAAAAATACAGAATCACCGTCTTCGACCAGAGGTCGCACAGGCTGAACACTTAACATCTAGCATGAAACAACGGACTTGAAGGCGATGAGGAGTGACGTCAAGCTCGGTGAACTCGACGCCGACGTACGTCGAATAAGACGTACCCGGATGGGCGAGATGATCCTCGAGCTGAAACGGGGCGTCTCGCAAAAGGGCACCGCCTACAAGAAATTGGCGGAGGAAGTCTTAGGCGAGACGGTCAAGGTGAGGGCACTCACGACGGAGGTGAATCTAAGGGTTAAAGACCTGGACGAGATCACCGAAGTCGAAGAGCTCGTCACGGCACTGCGGCGACAGTGTGAAGTGGAGACGCCCACCGCAGCCGTTTGGCTACGGAAAAGTTTGGCAAGGATGCAGGTAGCATTGGTTCGGCTATCTGCAGCGGACGCCTCCAAGGTAGTCAAGTTAGGGAGCGTCAAGGTGGGATGGTCGGTATGCCCTGTGCGCATAAACGAGCAACCCGAAGTTTGCTTCAAGTGCCTGGAACCGGGGCACAAGCAATGGGACTGCAAAGGCTTGACAGAAGCAATCTCTGCCGACGCTGCGGATTGGAGGGACTTAAGGCGTAATGCTGCACGAACCCTCCCAATTGTTTGATTTGTTCCAGCAAAGCTGTGAACAGCAAGCACCCCATGGGGGGTTCGATGTGCCCGGCGTTTAAGCGTGCTGCAAAATCACAGTGCAGGTAACGCAGCTGGCTTACTCGGCCTCGCCCGAGTGTTTGGTGTGCGCAGGTTTAGAGGAAACGGCGGAACACGTGTTGTACGTGTGCTCACGTTTTCGCGCAATGCGTGACCACATACTTGCCACACGTGGTCTGGACACTACCCCGGACAACCTAGTTCGGAGGATGTGTAAAGATGAAGTTGGCTGGAACGCCGTTTTATCGGCTATCGCCCAAATTGTCTCGAAGCTACCAAGAAAATGGCGCGTGGACTCAAGGATGGCTAGTTCAGGCGCAAATAAGAGGTGGTCCAAGGAGTCGGAGTCGGCTTCATGGGTCATACCGGTGGTCATGCTCTGTGGTCGAACTCGATCCTTTTATCGAACAAGTGGCCGCGCGACATGGTATCGTCACTTTCGCGGTGCCGGTCACCCGGGCGGGTTCCGAGCCCGAGGATGGAAAGGGGTCCTCGTCAAGGCTGGGGCAGGCGTAGGCACCGCTACGGTAAGTCCCTCTGTATGTTGGCGAATAGACCCTGTCGCAGAGAGGTCGATTTGGGGTGCACGCGGCATCATCATTCTTGATACCAGTCGTGCAGAGGGAAGCAGGCGCGAAGTCGAATGACCCAAGTATCCCAAAATAAAATATGTTTTCAGGGGATGTTGGAATGCGATTTTAGGTGAACAATAGAATACTTTCAATGCAGAATCAAGACCCATATGGGCGCCGGCAGTGCGAAGCCGTACTCGCGGATGCACAACATGTTAGCTTTGGGGGAGTTGACAGTAACTATCAGCGCTCAACTGCGACTCGTAGGGGCGCCGGCAGTGCGAAGCCGTACACGCGGATGCACAACATGTAAACCGATTGGTTTACTATTTTTTGTACACACAGTTGATAGTAACTGTCATACTGAGACCCATATAGGCGAATCTGAGTTTAAATGAGCTTAAATAGACCAACACAAATTTTTGCTTTAGGGGAAAGCTTCTTAGTTGTCGACTAAGCGTGACTAAACAGGACGGCAGGGCTGAAGTCGACCCTTCCCACCTTCCGAGGACATAGGGCGTGGTAAGGCCACCTGGAAAGCCGGCCGTGCGCTGGCACGATACCATGGTGTTCTTCTAAAAAAACGAGTCACGATGTTCGGCACTGCAAGTACACGCAGCTAACTTTGAGGGTGCGTTGTGCACTGGCCCCCCTTTGAAGCATTACTTTCTGGTTGTGCCGAAGGGACTATGGGCTTGGCGGCAATGGAAACGGTTTAGCGGGTCGGGGATGTAGTCCTGCCTCCCTCGTTTGCTGTTGGAGGTGGTCCTTAACTCCGCACTTCCTGGACAACCCATGATATCTGTTAAGCAGATTCCTCCTTCATTGCTTAGGAATAAAAAAAATATGAGACAACGGACAGGACATTTACACAACACCCAGTGGACCAGTGGAAAGCCTTTCGCTTTACGAAAAGTTTTCTCCTTACCGGGGCGGGAATCGAATCCACACACCACAGCACATGCGTCTAGACGATTGACGTCGCTAACCGCATGGCCACGATGCCCACAATTTTGGAATTAGGTTCTATGGCAGATCACCTTGGTTAACGGGTTGCCAATGTGATAGTTGTTGGTTTTCGGACCACCCTAATGAACCAATTTTTAAAGCAGTGCTCGATGTATGGTTTGCAACAGCTTGAAACTATTTTATTCCATTTAGAAAGTAAACAATAGTGAAACATATTTTAAATTACAAGTTTCTTTTCAATCATTTCTGTTACTTATTACTTACATTCTTCATCGCCAATCTGCTGATCCCATTCGCATCCGCTTAGCCAGAAATCTTGAATCAGCAGGTTCCCGTAGAACGTAAAAACGGAGAGTAGTTCCAACGGGTCGAAGAAACTCATCACGCAGCTCATCACGATCTTTTTGTCGGCACCTGCTCGCCGAACAGGAAAGGCGCTATATCGTTCCTGAGTTTGGTCGAAAAGGAAAGCTTCTCGTTTGCTTGGCTCCACACGATCCCTAAAGGCTGCCTCACACCTCGGGAAAATTTTTCAGCGGATTTTGAGCCCCGTGTATTTTAAATGGGGCCGGGATTTTGATTTTCCGTGTCCAAATTCCGAAAACATCGCATATGCAAAAATGCATGGGGAAAAAATCCGCAAACCAAATTCCCGAGGTGTGAGGCTACCTTAACACCCGCTCGGAATCGGACTCCTTATCCTCACCGAAGTGCACGCACTGATTTTCTTTGCGTTATCCCACGGCTTCCAGAAACTCTTCGGAATTGGAAACCCAGTTTCGCAACTCGAAATCACCCTTGGAATGGACGTATCTCATCTGCTTCTTCGATCGTATCTGAACTGTAGAAATAGTCGTCGACGTAGTAATTTTAGACGATGGCTTTCGCCGCCGCCGGGAATTGCCCCCAAATTCTCTTGTATTCCAGTTCTTCACGTATTGGGCTAAGCATGGCGAACTCGTTAGCCCAAATGTCGCCACGTCTATCACGTAAACTTAGGGTTTCGCTGATGGATCACTCCGGAATAGAAATCTCTGCGCTCGCTTGTCTTCTTCTCGGATCCGCAGCTGGTGATCCATCTCCTTGCAAATAACTGCCGGTAAGGCAGTCAACATATCCAGCCCCTTCGGCAGCTTCGAGTTCAAAGATACTCCTCTCACTTCTGCTCTAGCGTCCCACACCAGACGGAACTTCTGCTTTCTCGGATTGTAGACGATATTCAGTGGCACGTACCATACTTTGCGGCAATTAAATGCTGCTAGTTGCCATTTTTCCACAGCAGCCCCGTTTCGAACCGGTCACCAATCCTTTTTGTCGTCTTCTTAAGGATCTCTTTCGCTCTTCTGTCTTCTTCTGACTCGGGAAGCAAGGCCACGGAAATGCCAGATTCTTCCAGAGTGTACTGGTTTTTAGCAGGTCGTGCAGCAGCCCGTAGACAGTCCATCCCAGTTTTGACCTGACTGCTGTCGGTTCTTCCGGCCTGCCTATTCTAGAGTTAATCGGAGCGTAAAGGTGGATGTCCTTCAGCCCGATTAGGATCTGCGGCGTTGTTTGGGGAACATCTGCAATTGGCAGATCTCGAAGGTGGCTGTACTGCTTCACAACTTCCGACACAGCTAGTGAATGCTGTGGAAGCTTCAGACTCTCCACCATGTGGGCACTCTTGACGAAGAAGCGTTGTGCTGATTCTCGTGCGGAGATATGCATGTTTTCGCACTGTGAATCTTTCTTGATTCTTGAAACTTCAGCGGTCTACGTCACTCGTGGTGGCTGCGTCACACTACGAATTTTCAGCCGGTTGATCAGCGTTTTCTCCACCAGCGTAATAGGAAGAATCTTTGTCTAGGAAAGCGAAAGTTTTCACCGAGTAAATTTCGCAGTGCAGGGTGACAGGCATCATACGGAAAATGACGGATGGTTTTGGTTGGATGGCATGGATGTTGCAATTCGAACCGGTGACTGCTCTCGGCAAATGCAGAAGAGGATTGTGACGCTCTTTGCACCCATCGATGTTGCAACGGATATTTAGCTTGCAGCCAGCACCGTGCTCGTTCAGACACAGCTGGCACAGCTTCCATCTGCGAACCGCTTTCCACCGCTCGCTGTAGTGGAGTCTACGGAACTTCTCGCAATTCCTGCTCCGGTGATCTATTCTGCCAAAGACTCTGCATGGTCTTCTCCCGAGTAGATGAAAATAACTCGATAATATCAAATGTTGATAAGATAGAAAAATGAGATATGGACATAATTGAAATAAGAGATAAAAAATCAGGCTACAATATCAAAAATTTGCATTGAAATATCATTTAAAGATGAGGTTATGCTATTTGTAATAAGTGATAAATATCATGTGCCATTAGTTTGTTCTTATCCATAGCATATTTTGCTATTTAAATGATATTTTGGTGCAAATTTTTGATATTGTTGTCTGATCTTTTATCTCTTATATCAATCAAGTACATATCATGTTTTGTTATTCTGTTCATGGCTTCTGCCCGGGAGAGCTCTCCTTCACGGGCGGACTCAAATTTATACTCTCCACCGCGTCATGCGCGTGAATGTACCCTTCACTTGCTCTGTTTCTCGGGTTCACCTTCTTTGAACCGACCTCTCCGGACCAGTATGCTTCTCCGTAGGCACCCATTTCACTTGTAGTGAACATGTGATAGGAAATTTGACAACGTTCGCAGTATCACCACCTTGTTTTTTTTCGGTATCGTCTCATTCCAGCTGCGTCCCTGCAGGCAGCTTCTCTATCAGCTCTTGAATAAGCATGGGGTTCACCAAGTACGAAGGTAACTCTGTAGCCAGTGTTGTGCTGAATCATTATCAGATGATAATGATTGTAATTATCATGTGAAAACTTTTCACGTGAAAACAGTAGGCAAGTTGTCGCCGGCGACAACTTCTCAAATTTTGTACTCAAACGATAATAAACACAGAATTTCCATTCAAACATAAGCCTGTACTAATATCACATGCAAAAAAAGCGTTCGTGAATTCGTGAACTAACGAGTTCACGGTGTATTTTTTCGTGAACAACAGTCCACGGATTCGGAAATACAGTCACGTTTCCTAGAACGTTCCACCACGTGATGAAACTCGCCAATCGATCTGCTTTTGGAGGCACTGCATTACGCATTCTCGTAAGCAGCATGTTTAACAGTCGCTACAGTCTCCCAAATAGCATGTGCAGCGTCTCTATTATTTTCGAGACTGAATTTGGCAGAAGCAGCCTGCTTCTAACAGCCTAACAGGGCTTCTACTTTTAGGCACTATTGTAACCTTGCCAAGTTCTCAACTTGGAAAAAGCCACCACCTTTCGTAGACTTCTCATAGCTGCTTATGAACATCGGCCATTCCTCTAGTAAAGAAAATGTTGACATTTTGCTTGACAGGAACTGGCAGGCGGATAATTGAGCCCTCGTTGGCTTTTGTTTTCTAGTTTGCTGAGCTTCTTTCGCTCCTGCACGCGTTCGGTGGGATTTTTTTTTCTCTTTTTCTTCTCCGGAACTATCCGAACTCTCTTCTGCTACTGAATTTTCATCCTCGCAAGAACTTTCTTCTTCAGGCGACTCTTCTTCCTCCAATTTTCCATCACTCTCTGACTCCACTACCTTTGCAATCTCGCGCACTGATTTACTACTCTTCTTCTCCTTTTTCGGAACCTCGGGATGTCCAAATGGCGTATCATCCTCGACGCGCCCGGTTTGGAAACTCTCTGGCAGATACGATGGACCTCCGATTGACTTGTTTGTGACTTAAGAAAATTATTTTGTGGAATGTCTTCACTTGTCGTAAGACGACCTTGTACAATCCCATTTAATTCCACCACTTAATTGTACCTTGACAGATACGTATTTCGACCTCAACAGTAAGTTTTTTGTGAGCTTTTTAGCCGCTTTTGGTGTCGAATACTTACGGTAGGCCCCTCTAGCATCGCTTACCCCCGTTTCCACCGGAAGAGCGTTCCCAAGCTTTCCATTACTCGACTTTTTCTTCTCGAGCTTTTCCCTGGCTTTTCTCGATCCGGTTTTCGTTGTCTTCAGCGCTACGTTTTCGAGCTTTCCTCGACACCTTCTTACTCCACTTCTTGACAAGTCAGCTCCTTCTTCCGCTTCAGCTCTCCGTCAATCTCTTCTCGCATCTCGTCAAGTTTCTTCTGATGGGTCTCTTCTTCGGCGTTCTTTTTCTCCATTCGCGCCTTCTCGAACTTCAGTTCCATCTCCCGTTTCTCCTTTTCTAGCTGCTAGCGCATCTCGAACAGCTCTTGCTGAATCTCCAGCCGCTTCTGGTGAAAGATCCTCTCCTTCTCCAGTCTTCTCCTTCAACTCCTTTTGAAGCTCACTCGAAGAACCGGACTCTTCACTATCACTTTTCCTACCACCACAGAGAACAGAAATGGATGCTCGAACAATTTTTCGTTAAAAAAGTGTGTAAAGATTTAAATCGTACCTCAGCGCCGCCAACGCAGGCTGCCCGACATAAAAACTCAATTTCACTAAGCGATGGCGTTGGCATACACTACATAAACAATGTAGTGCTGCCACCTAGCAGCGAGCCTAGGAGCAATTCGGAATGAACACTAGCGCTAAAAAGTAAAACACGGCAAATCTTAATCATATTCATCAGCACACTAGCACCGCGCAACGGGGGCATAACGACATACTTTAAAATGGCCAGTACAAACTTTACACAACCACGCGAATGAAGATGAACGTCTGTTCTCTGTGCTACCACCACACTCCTGACAGCACCAAGAAACGTCTTTGACGTTTGGCCGTGACGTGACGCCAAAACAGCCGAAATAGATCCACTGCTGACAATGGTCACAAAATACCATTCGGTTACACTACGTAAACAAGGCGATACCACAGAGAACAGACATGGATGCTCGAACAAAATTTCGTTAAAAACGTGTGTAAAGATTCAAATCGCACCTCAGCGCCGCCAACGCAGGCTGCCCGACATAAAAACTCAATTTCACTAAGTGATGGCGCTGGCATACACTTCATAAACAATGTAGTGCTGCCACCTAGGAGCGAGCCTAGGAGCAATTCAGAATGAACACTAGCGCTAAAAAGTAAAACACGGCAAATTTTAACCATATTTATCAGCACACTAGCACCGCGCAACGGGGGCATAACGACATACTTTAAAATGACCAGTAAAATTTTTACACAAGCACGCGAATGAAGATGAACGTCTGTTCTCTGTGGCGATACTGCCATCTAGTGACATTTCGGACTGAGCACTAGCCCCCACTAGCGCTAAAAACATAAATACGGCAAATTTTTACCACTATCCCACTAGCACCGCGCAACGGGGGCATAACGACATACTTCAAAATGACCAGTACAAAATTTTACACAACTTCGCAACAAAAGATGAACGTCTGTTCTCTGTGCCACCAACTTGTCGCGCGCGCCGGTCGGATGGGGTTCGCCACACTTGTTGCAGCGCGGCAGCTCCTGGTGCCGTGTCTGAAGTTGAAACAGTTAGTGCACTGTGTGACGTCGCGGTGCATTGGCCGATATCGCTCCCAGTCAACGACGGTGTAATTCATAACGCCGACAAGCAGCAGGTTCTTTCATGTGGTGGAGCCGTGCAATTGTTGCTTCCTTCTCGACGGCGGGTTGCGGGTTGCTTCGCTCTGCTGCTTCCGCTCTACGTGAAACCTTGTTCGAACTGAGGATTAGATCCTAACCCGCAAGTTTTTTTTTGTTTTTTGATGTCTGTGCTTACGATGAATGTACGAGATAGATTGGTTTACATATTACATAATAAAATTTTCACCTATTATCGATAATAAATAGTTCAACACTAGTATCTTCGAAACAATACAAAGAAGCATTGACTCCTCCTTGATCTAATGGTTTAAAACATTGAAAATCCGTGCAGAAACGGATGTTATAAACGTTCAAAGTCTATCATATCTATCACAAAGATTACCCTGGTACAGAAAACTTAGCCCTACGTCAAAGGTGTGAAGACAGAGGAAGGGGGTTTGAAAATCGGTCATTTTCCGTGATGCTCTTTATGCATCTTCCCTTGGTAATTATTTTATCTAATTAGTTTAACTTTCATGGACATACTCAAGAAGAAAAGAGAAGAAAGATGGAAGAAATGAGGAACAAAGAAGATAGAAATAAGGAAGAAAGAAGGTAGAAAGAAGGAAGAGAGAAGAAATAAAGAAGAAAATGGAAGAAATAAGGAACAAAGAAGAGAGAAATAAGGAAGAAAGAAGAAAGAAAGAAGAATGAAAGATGGAAGAAAGGAAGAAGGAAGAAAGAAGGAAGAAAGAAGGATGAAAGAAGGAAAAAGAAGAAAAGAATGAAGAAAGAAAAAAGAAAGTAGGAAGTAAAACAGGAAACAAGAAGGAAGAAGAAAGAAAGAAGGGAGAATAAAGAAAGAAAGAGAGAAGGAAGAGAGGGGAAAGTAGGAAGAAAGGAAAAAAGGAGAGAAAAAGTAGGAAGAAAGAAGGAAAAAAGGAACAAAGGAGGAAGAAAGAAGAAGGAAAGAAGGAATAAAGACGAAAAAAAGAAAGGAGAAAAACGGAAGAAAGGCAGAAAGAAGAACAAATAAAGAAATGAAGGAGGAAGGAAGAAAAAAGAAAGAAGGAAAAAAAGAAAGATGGAAAAAAAAGTAGGAAAAACCAAGATTGATCCACCTACAGTGAGATTTTGACCCTTCCTTTATTATAAGGATTTTTTTACAGACTCCAGTATTTAAAACGAGATAAAACTACTCAGCATCCCACGGCGATTTACCGTGAAAGTAACAAAAAAATTGCCTACCCAAAGGCGGATGTCATAGGTTTAATGACAACTAAACGAATGATATCGCACTGTACTATGAAGTCCGTGCCTATCTATAAGGCGCTCGTTGCATTGAATAGCGATTGTGACATGGTTAGTAACTATCGTAACGCTGGTTGCATATATTGTACTCGTAATTTCCAGAGACCTCGATATTAATTAATCTAGAACTAACTATATCAGTCATTGATCTGAGCGAAACTCAATAGCGTTCAATAATAACATGTATTTCGCCTTATGGATGCCTAATTTGGTATAATTAAACTTGTTTAATATCTTAAAAATGAGTGAGATTTATATGGTAGTAAATTTCAGAATTTGCACACATACATGCATATAAGTGGTCTATTAGTGTCTCAAAACATGCTCACATTTGGTATCCAGCTTCCACTGAATAAATTTTTGAAATCCCTTTCAATTTTTACGTTTTTTGCTTTTCTACGAAGATTTTTTTGTACATGCTTCTAAATGTTCCTCAATAAAAATCAATTGTTTCTTTGAAACAAATCAGAATAATAGGGATATTTCCATATCATAACATTTGTTATAATTATATTTTCAATATCAAAGTAAATTTGTTTTGAATACCATACATTTTATTTAATAATTCGCGAGTTTTCTTGATAGATTAATACGTAACCCACCTGCGTAACACATACAAAGTGAAATTATAGACACTTCCGAAGGAAGGGTCAAAAAGAGAGAAGAAAAACGGAAGAAAGGGAGAAAGAAGAAGGATGAAAGAAGGATTAAAAAAAGGAAGAGAGAAGCATAAAACAAGGAGTGAAAAGGGAAAAAAGAAAGAAAGTGAAAATAAAGAAGGAAGAAAAACAGGAAACAAAAAGGAAGAAAAAAAGGGGGGTGAGAGAAAGAAGAAAGAGAGAAGAAATAAGGAAGAAAAGAGGAAAAAAATAAAAAAGAAAAAATCAAGAAGAAAAAAAGAAAGAAAAAGAAGAAAAAAGACGAAAGCAAGTAGGAATATAGAAGGCAAAAAGAAGGAAGAAATAAAGAAGAAAGGAGGTGGAAAGAAGGAAGAAAAAAGGTGGAAAGAAGGAAAAAAAAGGTGGAAAGACAAAGCAAAGAAGGAAGAAAAAAGAAAAAAGAAGGAAATTAGAAATAAATAAGAATAAATATGGCAAGAAAAAGGAAGAAAGAAGAAAGGAAGAAATATAATCAAAGGAAGGAAATATATGAAGTAACAAGAACAAAAGAAGAAGGAAAAGAATACAAGGAAAAAGGAAGAAGAAATAAGAAACAAGGAAAAAAAGAAAAACCTTTCGTCTTTTCGACCTTTTGACCTTCGACCTTTTGACGCAGTTTTTTTGTTTCGACCTTTTGTCCCTTCGACCTTTTGACCTTCGACCTTTTGACCTTCGACCTTTTGACGCAGTTTATTTGTTTCGACCTTTTGTCCCTTCGACCTTTCGACCCTTCGACCTTTTGTCCTTTCGATCTTTTTGACCTTCGACCTTTTGTCCTTCGACCTTTTGTCCTACAACCTGGCTAAATCAAGACAAAATTTTCAAAACGACTTATCTGCTTTTGTAAACAAAGATTCAAACGATGGTTTGACGAATCTGATAGCTCTCCCACGCAAACCAACACCACCAATAGGTGGGTGAAGGTTTCCGTTACTTGTTGGTTTGCGTGGGAGAGCTATCAGATTCGTCAAATCGCCGTTTGAATCTTTGTTCACAAAAGTAGATAAGTCGTTTTGAAAATTTTGTCTTGAAATGTCCTATTTGGTCAAATGTCTTATTCGGCCAAATCTAGTAACTTTTTTTCAAATAAGCGTAACTGTATTTGACCTTGAAATTTAAAACGACTCATACTCTCTCTATTCAACATATTTCGTTCAACTGACGTTACTACCTGATGGATCGCAATCTATTCTTTCTGTTGGGTACATTAGTTGACATTAAGGGACAAGCCAGAGTAAATTGCACTCGTCGCGTCGCATCGCACGTCGCGTTTACTCTGGCTTGCCCCTAAGAACACAATCGCCATTCCTAAAATCAAGGTAAAAATCAGTTAGGACCATTTTGAAAAATGTTAGAAATGTTCAATTCGGTCAAATGTGCTATCTGGCAAAATGTCCTATTCGGCCATATGTCCTATTCGGCCATATGTCCTATTCGGACAAATGTCCTATTCGGCCAAATGTCCTATTCGACCAAATGTCCTATTCGACCAAATGTCCTATTCGCCCAATTCGACCAAATGTCGTATTCGGCCAATTGTACTACTCGGCCAAATGTCCTATTCGGCCAAATGTCCTATTCGGCCAATTGTCCTATTTGGCCATATGTCCTATTCGGCCAAATGTCCTATTCGGCCAATTGTCCTATTGGGTCATATGTCCTATTCGGCCAATTTTACTACTCGGCCAAATGTCCTATTCGGCCAAATGCCCTATTCGGCCAAATATCGTATTCGGCGAATTGTTCTATTCAGGCAAATGTTGTATTCGGCCAAATGCCCTATTCGGCCAAATAACCTATTCGGCCAAATGTCCAATTCGGCCAAATGTCCTACTAGGCCAAATGTCCTATTAGGCCAATTGTACTATTCGGCCAATTGTACTACTCGGCCAAATGTTCTATTCGGCCAATTGTCCTATTCGGCCAAATATCCTATCCGGCCAAATGTCCCATCCGTCCAAATTTCTTATTCAGCCAAATTTACTATTCGGTCAAATGTCCTATTCGGCCAAATGTCTTATTCGGCCAAATGTCATATTCGGCCACTTGTCCTATTCGATCAAATGTTCTATTCAGCCAAAATAACGTATTCGGCCAAACATCCTATTCGACCAACTGTTCATTCGGCCAAATGTTATATTCGGCCAAATGTCGTATTCGGCCAAATGTCGTATTCGGCCAATTGTACTGCTCGGCCAAATGTCTTATTCGGCCAAATGTCATAATCGGCCAAATGTCGTATTCTGCCAAATGTCCTATTCGGCCAATTTCCTATTCGGCTAAATTTCCAATTCAGCCAAATGTCCTTTTCGGCGAAACGCCCTATCCGGCCAAATGTCCTATCCGGCCAAATGTCCTATCCGACCAAATGTCCAATTCGGCCAAATTTCCGATTCGGCCATATGTCCTATTCGGCCAAATGTCATATTCGGCCAGTTGTCCTACTCGGCCAAATGTCCTCTTCGGCCAACTGTCGTATTCGACCAAATGTCGTATAAGGCCAAATTTCGTATGCGGCCAAATGTCCTGTTTAAGTGTTTATTTTCCAATTAAACCGGTTGTAAAAATATACTCTATATATCATTTGGGCAGTTCATTAATGTTGTCTGATTTTTTCTTATTTAAAAATTTCAAATGTTTTAAAACTACGGTTTATAGCTATAGAAAACTTTAATGATAATCAAATCACTAAATTCAATTTAATCACAACCAGTTACATTATTGATGCTGCAATTCTCATAACAAACCATTAACACTCTCGATAATGAACATCACCTTATCATCCGGAGCAAGCAACACCGGATCAGTAGTGGCCTCCATTCTAATGAGTTGTTTAATGTGCGAGTAAATTACTATTATCACAAAATCAACCAGAATGGTTACCAGCCCGAATCCCAGGGACCTGACAGGGGCTCAACCCACGACGACCAACAGCCACGAACGATCCCTTGATGGATTTGTTGCACTTCGTGACCTCTTCGAGGCGGATCAGCGTTGATCGTCATTTGACGCTCCATTCGGAGGGAATGCGTTGATTGAAGAGAAGGCATTATTTCAATCTATTCAGTTTGAGTTGCATTGCTCGCTGGATCAGACGAGCAGGATTTGTGGCGACTGCTGGCCGGGTGCGAGATCGTACCGACATTTAGGAAACAGTGCCTCCGGGTGGAAATTAAAACCTCATTTAGTTTAATCGAATGCTAGATTTCGGGGTCATGCGGGACCGGATGGATCTGTCGACTTCTAGTGCAGGGATATGAAAGTGATTTTTTGAGACCGACAATTAAAATGACATTTGGTTTTCTCGAAAAGAAAAAACAAGTTTCAAGTGTTTTCCATTCACACTCTCAAGTGCCCTCAAGTGAGCTATCCTTTTATTATCGAATCGAACCCTACAAGAGCAAACAATAATCTCCGAGCATCGTATTTATGTTGCGAACATAATCCAGGATGAGATGCGTTCGAGGGTTATCGAACTACTTGAGAAACCGCTAAGAAAGACACGAGAAGGCGCCCGAACTCGAAAGTCTGTAATTATTTATCAATTTGCGTGCGTTTCTTTTACAAGATCCGATCAGTCTTTCTTTCAAAAAGATCAATCTCATTTTCTTTCTCATTAGTTCGAATGGTTCGTCCAAATCTAACCGACCGACGTCGACGACGCAGCATAATAATACGAAGGGAAAGGATGAGTTTTCATATTTGCCTAACTCTAGCGAAACCCATATTTAATTACGAAGCTCTATTTCTCCATTTCGCCGTTCGCTTTGAAAAGCTTTACGGTAACGAAGAGCCAACCGTTGCGGTCATTCTGAAGAAGTCTCCGCATGACGGTCAGGAGCGATCAACCGATCAATTGGTTGATCTTTTAGATGCCCGAACTCGTTCACTTTCCAGAAGTCCACCGAGCTGATCCGGGCGTTAGGCGGCATTCAGCGATGCTCAACTATGATACACTAATTGGAATTGAGGAAATTTGAAACAAGTTGTGTATCAATGATTTACAACTAGAATGCAGTGTATGTAGTGGCTAGTTTCCTATCCACCGATGCAATAAGCACATGGATACAATACTTTATCAATTCTAACTTAGTTTTCATATCAAGCTCCACTACGCTATGAGAAAAACAAAAACGGATTCTAACGAAATTTAGGAACCACTGCATCTGCTAAACCTGAAAAAAGAAGCGAAAGCTCAGGAGATGGAACGTTTTGCACAGTTCACCTTAAGTGCGTTTTCGGAAAACCATTTGTCGGATTTGATGCCCTCTGACGGACGTTCGACCGGTTTTGATGGATGCGGCCAACCGGCCGGGCGACCCCAGCAAGTCATTTAATTTATTTTATTTCACCAGCTTTCAGATGTCGGCAATTGGCGGCGATGGCGTCAGCACTTCCAAAAAAAGAGTTCGGTGGCGTCAAACCGCTGATCGCAATCAGTCGACTCGATCGCCCCGCCGCGTTCGAAAGCGAGATGCAGCGGACCCACTCAGGAGGTTGGTGTTGTGTGTTCCGTGAAATGGAGAAAACAGAAGCAGCGCGATCTGTCATATGATAATTTTCTGAAAAGCTTCCAGCTACTCCAATTTGATTCCGCTATTCATCTAGCCCTCAAAATCGGTTTCGGAATGACATTCCGCCGTAAGTACAGAAGCTGATTGAAAATGGAACCATCAGATCGATCGGGGTCAGAAATGAAGCTGTTGGCCGACCGAATGCCTGCGGGGGCTTTGGCGAGGCGTCTCCAAACGTCCTCCATTTTCGGCTACTTAATTTAATTAAGCTTTTTATGTATTTTACGAAGCCTCTCTCGTATCCGTAGCCGTGATTCGGCAGGCGCATCCGATGGTGATGACGACCAGGGCGAGGGAGGTGTAAAATTGACCGAGGAAGCAGGACGGTGAACATTTTTCTTCAAATCATCATCGTTGTCGGGTCCCGTTGGAAGCGTTTTGACGAGCCGCTTCATGAATATTAAATGTGATCACATGTATGTAAAACAGGACCCAAGGGAGGGACGGGCTTAGAACCTCATTTCTTTAGCATTGATTGAATTATTTTGTTATGAGGTAAATTATTTTGTTATGAAGCACTGTCAATAATATTTCTTCTGAAACATCCAAAGAACCACGAATGGATCGTGTAATTCAAAAGTTGTGCGATCATGCATGTTTGCCTAAGTTATATGTATTTTATCAAAAAAGTCATTTTTGGAAAAGTAGTTATTTAGGTAAACGACTTTGTCTTTGTAAGCTCTGGTGGAATTTTTACCGAAAACTATGTTAAAATATTGAAAAATGCTGGTGGAGCACCATCGCGCACTTGGAATTTTCAAAAGGAAAGTGTTGCGTACCATCTATGGTAGCCCGACTAGAAGCTCATATCAAAATTATATCACAATATGTTATTATGTTATACAAAATTATTATAACAAAATTTGTTAGAAATATGGTGCAGGATGTTGTTAAAATATCTAAATTTCTATAAAAAAATACACTACTCGAAACAAAAAACTATCAAATTTTGTTACATTTATCATAAAAATAACATATTTTGTTAGAAACTTATAACAGAATCAGATACAAAATACATTGTTTACTGTGCAGTTACAGGATGTGATAGGTCTCCAGATTGTGATCATCATTTAGAAATATTAGTTTTTTTTTTCTGAACAAGAATATTTTTCAAGAACATGAAACTAAGAACATTACAAATTAGACAACTTTTTCAAATTATATCAGCGTTTGTGATATACATGGCAGTAGACTTTGCTACATCTATTTTAATTGCCTACTGTTGGGCAATTCGGTATTAAGCATTTTTTAAATCTTATTATGTTAAAATCCTGTTACAACATTTGAAAGATAATGGCTACCAAGAACAAAATTGTATCAAAATAAGTTATAAAGATCACAATATGTTAAAATTGTGTTAAGTTTTAGTTATGCTCTTCTAGTCGGGAGGGAGCAGATGCCGGACGGTATGGCCATTCGCAGACCTACTTCCAACACCTTCCGTATCGGTACACCTGGAGATCACCACTGCAGACAGAATCACAAATCGACCACGTTCTGATTGATGGATGGCATAACATTATCAACGTCAGGACATATCGTGGCGCTAACATCGACACTGACCACTATCTGGTGATGGTTAAACTGCGCCCTCCACAGGAATTCCTCCGGAGATTCCTCCACAGGAATTCCTCTGGAGATTCCTCCACAGGAATTCCTCTGGAGATTCCTCCACAGGAATTCCTCCGGAAGTTTCTACACGAGAATTCCGCCAGAAGTTCATTCAGGAAATTCTCCGAAAGATCCTCCAGGAATTTCTCCGGTAGTTCCTCCAGTAGCACCTCCAAAAAGTCCTCTGGTAGTTCCTCCGGATGTTTCTCCAGGAATTTCTCCGTAATTTGATCCGAGAATTTCTCCAAAAGATCCTCTAAGAGTTTCTCCAGAAGTTTCTCCAAGAATTTCTCGGGAAGTTCATCCAGAAATTCATCCAGAGAGGCTTTCGGGCCTCTTGAATTGAGGCTTCCGGGTCTCTTGAAATGATGCTTCCAGGCCTTTCGGGCCTCTTGAAAGGAGGCTTTCGGGCCTCTTGAAAGGAGGCCTCCGGGCCTCTTGAAAGGAGGCTTCCGGGCCTCTTGAAAGGAGGCTTCCGGGCCTCTTGAAAGGAGGCTTCCGGGCCTCTTGAAAGGAGGCTTCCGGGTCTCTTGAAATGATGCTTCCAGGCCTTTCGGGCCTCTTGAAAGGAGGCTTTCGGGCCTCTTGAAAGGAGGCTTCCGGGCCTCTTGAAAGGAGGCTTCCGGGCCTCTTGAAAGGAGGCTTCCGGGCCTCTTGAAAGGAGGCTTCAGGCCTCTTGAAAGAGCCTTCCAGGCCTCTTGAAAGGAGGTTTCCAGGCCTCTTAAAGAGAGGCTTCCGAGCCTCTTGAAAGGAGGCTTTCGGGCCTTTTGAATGGAGGCTTCCGGACTTCTTGAAAAGAGGCTTCCGGGCCTCTTGAAAGGAGGCTTCCGGGCCTCTTGAAAGGAGGCTTCCGGGCCTCTTGAAAGGACGCTTCCGGGCCTCTTGAAAGGAGGCTTCCGGGCCTCTTGAAGGACGCTTCCGGGCCTCTTGAAAGGAGGCTTCCGGGCCTCTTGAAATGGGGCTTCCGGGCCTCTTGAAAGGAGGCTTCTGGGCCTCTTGAAAGGAGGCTTTCGGGCCTCTTGGAAGGAGGCTTTCCGGGCCTCTTGAAAGGAGGGCTTCCAGTCCTCTTGAAAGGAGGCTTCCGGGCCTCTTGAAAGGAGGCTTCCGGGCCTCTTGAAAGGAGGCTTCCGGGCCTCTTGAAAGGAGGCTTCCGGGCCTCTTGAAAGGAGGCTTCCGGGCCTCTTGAAAGGAGGCTTCCGGGCCGCTTGAAGGAGGCTTCGGGCCTCTTGAAGGAGGCTTCGGGCCCTCTTGAAAGGAGGCTTCCGGGCCTCTTGAGAGGAGGCGTCCGGGCCTCTTGAAAGGGGGCTTCCGGGCCTCTTGAAAGGAGGCTTCCGGGCCTCTTGAAAGGAGGCTTCCGGGCCTCTTGAAAGGAGGCTTCCGTGCTTCTAGAAGGCGGGCGTACGCGCCTCTTGAAAGGATGCCTGCGGGCCTCTTGAAAGGAGGCTTCCGGGCCTGTTTAAAGGAGACTTCCGGGGCTCTCGAAAGGACGCTTCCGGGCCTCTTGAAAGGAGGCTTCCGAGCCTCATGAAGGAGGCTTCCGGAAGCTTCTTGAAAGGAGGCTTCCGGGCCTCTTGCAGAAAGGAGGCTTCTGGGCCTCTTGAAAGGAGGCTTCTGGGCCTCTTGAAGGAGACTTCCGGGCCTCTTGAAAGGAGGCTTCCGGGCCTCTTGAAAGGAGGCTTCCGGGCCTCTTGAAAGGAGGCTTCCGGGCCTCTTGAAAGGAGGCTTCCGGGCCTCTTGAAATTAGGCTTCCGGGCCTCTTGAAATGAGGCTTCCGGGTCTCTTGAAATGAGGCTTCCGGGCCTTTCGGGCCTCTTGAAAGGAGGCTTTCGGGCCTCTTGAAAGTAGGCCTCCGGGCCTCTTGAAAGGAGTCCTCCAGGCCTCTTGAAAGGCGGCCTGTGAGCAGCTTGGAAGAGGGTATCTGAGATGCGTAGAAAGATGCTTCTAATCCTCTTGCAACGAAACAACCGTGCTTTTCCAAAAATAAAGGCCTGATGCGTCTCAAACGAAGGCTTCCGAACCTTTAAATTCTAGATTGTAGTTAAGAAGCATATTCTTAACATATTCTTCAACATTTTGTTTCGATCAGGTAGATTGCAAAGATTTTTTTTTAATTTGTTCATTTGTTCGTTCTTTTGTAACCGTAGCCTTTGAGTTGTGAAATCAGGAATCAATTGGTTTTGATTTACTGATCACTGCATATTATGTACAGTAGATGTTCGATAACTGCAGTCATAGTTCGATAGGTCCAACAGCTCTGCAGTTGGGACCGCTAAACTTCAAGCTGATGTCAGACTCAATGATAGCTGCATTGCGCTGCACATTTAGATGCACTTTATTGCATCGTGCGTCGATTGACAACATTCAGCAACATCCAATGATTTCGATTTGAAGACTTTATCGGAAATGAGAAATTCTCCATATATTGGGAACGGTTGGCACTTCTCCATATCCTATTTCCATCCCATCAAAATAAAAGCAATGAAAAGCAATTTGGGTTTTCTTATTTTTGTGTTTTCACCAGTGAGCACGCGTGTTAGCAAAGAAAAGCGACCAGATTTTGCTGTATTCCTTTATTTGTTGAAAATATGTTCAGTGAGATGGAAAACGGATCAGTTTCCCTACTTGGAAGTTGGAGCCCTCCATAGCCGTGCGGCAAGATGCGCGGCTCGCGCCATGCTGAGGGTAGCTGGTTTCGATTCCCAGTCCGGTCTGAAAATTTTCTCGACTTCTTGGATTATATAAATGCTTTAAAAGGTGGCTAAAAATGTACATTTTGGGCAAGTTTGACAAAACTTTGGAAAAATGTACGGAACCCTACTCTTCAATAGTCCTTCAATAACCCATGATTGTTCTACGGGAAATATTATTTTCAAAATCATTATCTCTGAAACACCTACCAGTGAAAGTATGTTATCCTCTTTCATATAATGGGTAAACTAAAATGTTCTATCAGGATCTTGAACAATTTTATTTTTTTCACTATTTTGGTGCAAACTCGAAATCTCAAATGAAAGCCGATTTAACCCCCTCTCAAAACGTATGGAAAAATTACCCCCGATAGAACATATAGTACCTACGTAAAGGAACCTATACTTTCATGTAACAGGTGTTTTAGAGATACTGATTTTTGAAAATAACCTCTTCGACAAACACACCGTGAACCATCAGCGTGGTAAAAAATCTCGGCGGCGTTGTAAATTTTCATACGGCAGCGTGCCGATTCACGATGGCAGCACACAGGTCTAGTTCGAAGCCGGACGACTGCTTAAGCTCCAGAGCGCTAGTTTAATAGGAAAGAAGCGGATACAAATTTGGTGAATCTGTTGGACCATCTGACTGATTAGAGATCTGTATAAAGGTGAGATTCAGAAATGCTAAACGCAATGAAATCAGATCTCTGCAGGAAGAGGTCTAAAACGCCCCCAGGCAAAACACCTTTTGGTTTTCCTCTATTTACCGTCATTAAGATATCCGTAACAAACCTAGATCAAAGTTATTAGGTTAAGCGAAAAGTTTCAAAATAATGTGATGAAAGGTCGGAAAAACCAAAAATTTCACATTTGAAGAAACATCTAACATTTTGAGGCAAAACGCCTAGTGGCACTAACCTACTTACTTCACGCACTATCCATACCAGAATGCTGATTCGCCGATCCGTTGTATCAGGTATCAGAACGTCGCTCAGGACGTTCCCTCAATTTAGATTTGTTCCATCGCCTTCACTGGCCTTTCTCATCATTTACCTGACGGAAAAGAAGGTGAAAAGGGAAAGGACCAAGTAACGCTTGTCACATATCAGTCACTGTGACTCATATGTGACCAAATCAATCACATTAGTTGCTGTAACCAAATCGATCTGAACTATGCTACTACGGAAGAGGAACAGATGGAAAGGAGAATGGAACGAGGTTTGTGGAGAAGGAGGATATCAATTAATACATACATACGATGCATTTGAAAACGCAATGAAACGCGAATTAAAATAAACTGGATAAGTCACAATGCAAATGCATTGATATACCATTCAGAAAAGCCTTATGAAACTCACGCATTAAGCTAGGGACTAAGAGAGGTGTCACAAAAACACTGAGGACGTAACTATGGACAGACATCAAGACAAACACAGTACACTGTGAAAAACGCATCATGCAAATCCATGGTGACAAACACAAAGTACATTGTAAAAAAACCATAATACGTCCATATAGGTGGCAATTTATTGGGACATTGTTTCTATCTAACCACCGCCAACAATTTATGCCAAATTTGGACCTCTTAACCGAATGATGGCTGTTTATAATCAACACTGCGAAGCTATTGACTAACATATCTCGGCATAACATTAAACAATATTTCAAAAACAAACATAAAAATTCAGCAATTTAAATTCTTAATTATATACCATCTTGGAAAAATTTTTTTCGTTTTCATATTTTTATAAGCATTATTAAATTTCCTGCCGAGCGCAACTTGTTGAATAAGTGCAAAAACATTGATTTTCCTATAAAAGGTAAAAATTATTATTTAACATAACTTGATGCCATGGTTCGATTTGACAATTTTCAATAGGAAACAATGAGGCAGGACTCCCGTTGATACAACCGATCCCGAGCAAATCTGTTGGGGTTATGTGCCAGATAAATGACTAAGTTTTTTGCACGGGTTTTGCGCAAAAATATATATTTTGGCCACAACTTTTGAGCCTATGGTGCAATCGTGCTGATTTTTAATAGGAAGGAATAGGACAGAATCTCGTTCAATGCAACTAGTTGGGATCAAATCGGTGAAAGATAAGGGCTACAAAATGAGTGAGACTTCTTAACGCATATCTGTTTTGTTTAAAAAAATATATTTTGGCCCACTTCAGAGCCCATAGACCGATATGGCTAGCACTAGAATGCAAATTGTTGCAAGCATATCGGTTGAGGATAAGCGCGTTTAAAAATAAGTGAGATTTATTCTGCCGACATTCACACACACATACATCACCTCAATTCGTCAGACATTGAGTCGGTATCTTTACTATGGCTCGGAGATTTCTATTTGTTTTGGGATCGAAATGTAGCCTTTGCTTATACCTCGTGTCTAAGACTTTTGGGTTGAAACTTTTCGACTTCCCTGGACATAAGTTTTATCGTGTTAGCCTCATTATATACAGCAAAAATGCATACGAATGAAAAACCTTGCAGTTAACAAATGTGGAAGTGCTTAATGAATACTAAGCTAGCGGCAATGTCAGGGTATGTAAGGGGCCGTCTGGAATCCGTCTGGTGGTTATATATGTGTGGGGAGGGGTTTGGAGAATATGGTGCGACGAGCTACGATGGGGAGAGGGATTTTAATGCCAATAAGAAGAAGAAGAAGAAGAAAGACAAGTATACCTGGTTAGTGCAGAAAGTCGATTTGGTTGTCAAACTGAAAAAATTTTTCTATTGGGCCAAGAGACAAACATTGCAGATTGTGGTTATTTTCGTTTCAGATCTTATATTGAGAAGTATTGTATTATTTAAAAAAACTCAGTTTAAGTTTTGTATCCTTTGTAACAATTATTTCCACATTAGGGTTTCTTACCCCATTCCGGCCTAACATGCGTACATTTGCATTATTCAATTGATATTTATGGCAGAGAGCAACTTTTCCTGAATGTGTGGGCCGTCCAATGCTGCAATGGTGTTCACTTCTGATTAAAAATAGCTATTTGTAGTAAATATCGTTCAAAAAGCTTTTAATTGATTTAAATTAACGAGGTGCAGCACTCATTTCAGTCATAGCGATTTCCATTCCGGCATATCATAAAACCAGTTCGGCCTAAGCAAAATTTCACTCAATCTCTCAACATTTTACTCTCATTCTCTCTCGGACGTGAAAATGCAACGTAAATGAAAATATGCACGTTCCACGACAACAAGATGAGATGGTATTATTCATGATTATTTTTATTTGGTTGAGAAGATATATTTACTCATCCAAATTTATTCAAATACTTAAACAATATTTTTCCACCTTTTGAAATCGAGAGAATTATAAATAACATGATAGCGTCAACGTATTAACAGTTTTCTTATTAACGATGAAGGATCATTCCCATAATCCTGGCCTTTTGGCAGCACGGTGCAGAAGTTCTTGGGCCGAGGTGAATTTTTGTTCGGTTTGAGAATACATTTTCAAATGTATTCTGGTATTTATATAAGTTCTAGTGATATGTTCTGGTGATAAGATTGAAGCGCGTGTTTATAATTATTGTGTGTGTTTAACAGCTTCAAGCAATGGTTATATGGGGCTGTCCACAAACCACGTAGACGAAATTTCCTTTCAAACCCCCGTCCCCTAAGAACTTTCGTAGACTTTTCCAAACCCCTCCTCTCCTTAGAGTCTACGTAGACTTTTAATTTTATAAAACATCGTATGTGATTGGAACAATATGGGGAATAAACCACGTTTTAAGAAATAAAGCTATTCAATTCCATTTCCATGTAAACATTACAACAAAACTCAATTTCAAACATAATAACATCAAACTGAACAAAATTCAACAAATCAAAATCAAATTAGCATTAGCATTGATCATTCTTAAATTGTTGGTGGTACCGAGCCAAGATTATTGTATGAGATACATCACTTTCATCCGTTACCATAGATATTGATTTGGGACTAATGACTATCTCTTAGATGGAAATGGACTCTCCAATAGTCAAGATCTGTCCTGGCCACGTCCTTCAAATGCTGGAAGGGAAGGATGGTTAGTTGAAACCTACTTCAGAAAGATGCAGAAACTTTACGACTTCTCATAGGTACCACAGGAGGTTTTAGGATTGTGTGAAGAGTTATTACAGTATAAATCGTTTTAGTAGAATGAAACATAAGAACTAAGATAAATACAAAGTAGGAAAGGACGTACCTGGAATTGAACCCACGACCTCCTGCTTAAAGCAGTGTTGAGAAATGAGTGAGCATCGCTTGAAACCTGCTCACTCACTCGTGAGTATAGTATTTCAATTCAAACTCACGAGGTATACTCACACGTGAGTTTGAACTATACTCATACTCGCAGTAATAAAAAGTGTTACTCACTCACGAGTAACTTTTACTAAAATACTTCAAGCATAATTTACATAATTTTCTTTTGAATTTGTACTGTAATAAATATTGCCATAATTGACGTAATTTACTTGCTATATCCTACGGATACACAGGATCAATTTTGAGGCAAATGGACATGGGACAAAATTGATTGTTAAAAAAATTATTTTAGCTTTTTAGTGGAATGTCTTCACTTGTCATAAGACGAGTTTGTACAATCCATTTAATTCCACCATTGTACCTTGGCAGATACGTATTTCGACCTCAACAGTAGGCCGTCTTCGGTGTCTCGTAGTCGGAGTCAGTCAGAGACACTGAAGACACGCCTGTTGAACCAGACGTATCAAATGAATAAGTAAATCAATAGTTCTCAACTCTCCTAAAATTAACAAAATATTCTGCTTCTTTATATTGGCTAACTACTTTGTTATAGAGCGAGTACAAATAATAAAACTTTAAGATAGTGTATTTTACAGATTAATAATAAGTTTTATGTGTACTTGAGGTGCCTAACTACTTGATGCACATTTGTTTTGACGCTGATTTACTAACTTATTTGACACGGTCATTCTAATTTGCGCACTTAAGGACATAGTTGGAAGAGTACCACGATGGCCGTCAATATCACCTGACCTTCACAGGGCAACCCCACACCTCACTCTCTCCCACAAATATTCGAATGCATCGAACAGCTTCGAACAAAAGTTCAATATTCAATTACTAACCTGTTCACAGCATATTTATTCACTTCCCGTGATAATGGCACGTTTCTCGAAGAATCCACATGTATTTCGGCTCAATTATATCATAAATCACAATCTCGTGCCAATTTAATACCGTTCGCGATTTGGTGGGCTTATCATACTTCACTTCTTCTCAAGGGCATGGAAAAATCAAGTTTTACTCACTTCTCCGCACGAGCAGCCCGAAATGTTGATGGAATGCAATAAACATCACTTTTGAAATCAGTCACTTGTTTGAACCGAAACTTTATAAAACTGCTATTTTGCCAGAAAAAACTATGACAGTCGCGGAGAATGTAAACACCGGCGGCACCGACAGCCATCTTAGGGTGGTTCAAAGATTTTGCTCCGCCGGCTCAGTCGATGATGTTTCATATTTTGGGTGTCGTTTGATGGTTTGGGCTGGTTTAAATAGGGGCTTATCGTGCACGGTCGTTTTTATTTATTAAGAGGCTGCACTCCAACAAAGGGCAAGTGTCAAAATTGGAACAGCGCATTGCTGTCAAATCAGTTGTTCCAATCGAGCACAAGTTGTTAAAGAGTGAGACATTGCGTCTCTTTGTTTTTCAGGCTCGTTAGTTTGTATGACTGACAGTTGATATGGCGAGGTTGAATTTAAAATTATTCTGTTGTGGCACTCCGTCATTGGGCGCTGACTGGCGAGGGAGACCATATGACTGGATGAAATACCACTTGTCATAATACAGTTTGTACAATCCATTTAATTCACCACTTAATTGTCCTTGCAGATACGTATTTCACCTCATAAGATGTCTTCAGTGTCTCGTACTTGACTCGACTTAGTGGTGGAATTAAATGAAGTTGTACAAACTCGTCTTATGACAAGTGAAACATTCCACTAAAAAGCTCAAAATAATTTCTTAACAAAATCGATGAAATATTCAAGAGCTTTAACTCCATAGGCAATTGAATGGTCGTTCCAATAGTTGGGCGATTTTAATCGAGGTTGCGAGTCTTTAGCATCAAGGATGTTATCGATCATTTATTAATTTGTTTCGATCCACTAGTAACGTAGTTACAGCAATATTTTCAGTAACAGACTAAATGATAACGAAATTTCAATAATTTAGTTTAAGTTACTGCTACTACCTTATAACTCCGTTATTAGTTGAATTCTAACAACAAACCATCAGGCAGAGTTGTAGAAAAACCTTCGCACTAGAAGTCCACCATACAACACATTTTGAAAATCAGCACCTGGAATAAATTAATGACAAACTCTAAATGATCGAACGCAAATTGCTAACGATCGATAAAATCCTTATTTAGCATGATAATCGAGCTTATCAGAAGGAATCAGTGAAACGTGTAATTCAAAAAATAGCCAGAATTTGTCTGTGATATCTGCACCGAGGCAGATACTTCGACTGAAAGTGTGACATGGGGTGAGTGGGATATAAAATGCTATTTTTTGCGTTACTAATCAGTGGTTTTTCCTGCGTTGCGATTTTCGTTCAGTGAAGTCTCGGTTACTTTTTTCAGCTATGTGGGTTTTCTTTTCGCCAGCGTTTGGGAAGGAAGCGCTGTGGCCAGTGTAATGAAAGGTTTAGTTTCCATAGTTTTCATACAAACTTGAACCAGCTTGTGTTCACCAGGTTTTTCGATTCGGTTTTGGAGAACCACTGGGGCATGGAACGGAATCAGTGAGCGTGTTGGGCTGGGTCGTTTTTGAACCACCCTACTAATATTTTATGTTTTTTATAAATACGACACCAATACTACTACACGGTGCTGTCATGGTGGTTACTCAAGTTACTCACTGGTAACCAGCTCTCAGGACCAAAAAATTTTTTTGCTTACTTTCACCAGACAATAATTTTCTTCTGAAAAATTTTCCGCTCTCTAAGATCCTTTTACTGCTCCTACCATTCTGAAATCGTTCCCTTCCCCATTATCCATGTATCCTATTCAGGTTCCGGTCCCTAGAACGTATTTCAGTTTTTGCACCCCATGTAGATTTTGAAATATGTCCTCTGGGATCTCCGCCTCTTAAGATCCCTCTAACTAATTTGCGCCTTCTTAGATTAAAAAAGTCCTCTGCAGGATCTAGAACGTATTATTTGAACTTTTTGCGCCCCGTAAATTATTATTTAAATATCTTCGCCCTCTTTACGTATTCCTTTTCTACTTTTCGTAGATTTCAAAATATGTCTCTGTCAGGATTTCCTCCCCCAAAACGTATTATGTACTCATTTATTAGCGCCCCTTTAGATTTAGAAATATGTCTACGGCGTCTCGCCCTCCATACGTGATCCTCTAACCTGCCCTGCAGATTTAAAATATGTCTCCACGGGATTCCGCTCTCCTAGGTGTATTTTCGAACTTTTTTCGCCCCGTGGATTTAGAAATATGTCCTCTATGGGATCTCCTACCTATATGTATTCCTCTAACTTTTTGCTGCTATAGATTTGAAAAATGTCCCTTCGAGATTTCCCCTAGAAACTTCAAACTTTGTTAGCGCCCCGTATTCCTTTAACTGTTTGAGCCTCCAAATTTAAAAAAGTACTCTATAGGTTCCGCCAGAACGTATTTTTGAACTTTTGCGCCGTAGAATTTATTTGTTTATTTCTCCCCTACTATACGCCGTATTCCTTTAATTTTTTGACACCTAAGATTTAAAACATGTCCTCTGTATCTCCGCCCTCCTACTACCATTCCTCTTTGCCCTTAGATTTAAATATGTCCTCTGCAGGATCTCCCTCCTATAAGTGTTCCTCTAACTTTTTGAAGTAGAAATTAAAAAAATTCTGTCAGGGTTTCGCCTAGAACATTATTCGAACTTTTTGCGCTTCTGGATTAGAAAATATGTCCTCTGCGGATCTCTTTCCTTTTGAATTTCTTCCTTTTTGCGCCCGTAGATTTCAAAATATGTCCTCTACAGGATTTCCCTCCCCTAGAACGTATTATTCAACTTTTTTGCCCCGTGGATTAAAAATATGTCCTCTGTAGATCTCCCCTCCTATATGTATTCCTTTGCTTTTTGCGCCTGTGAGATTTAAGAAAATTTCCCTTCAGGATTTCACCCCCTAGAACGTATTATTCAAACTTTTTTGCGACCCGTGGTTGAAATATGTCCTCTATAGGTCTCCGCTCTCCTATATGTATTCATCTAACTTTTTTGCCCTGAAGATTTAAAAAATATGTCTGCACTTCCGCATTTTCAATTTTTGCGCGCCCGTGATTTAGAAATATTCCTCTGCAGGATCTCCACACTCCTATAAGTGTTCCTCTAACTTTTTTGAGCCCTAGAAATTAAAAAATTCTGCTTCGGATTTCGCCCCCTAGAACGTATTATTCGAAACTTTTTGCGCCCGTGGATTAAAATATGTCCTCTGGGATCTCCCCTCCTATACGATTTCTTCAGCTTTTTTGCTTGTAGATTTCAAAATATGTCCTCTACAGGATTTCCGCTCCCCTAGACGTATTATTCAAACTTTTGCTTTGGATTTAGAAATATGTCCTCTGTATGATCTCCGCCCTCATATGTATTCTTTTACTTTTTTGCGCCTGTAGATTTTAAGAAAATTTTCCTTCGGGATTTCCGCCCCTGAACGTATTATTCAAACTTTTTTGCGCCCCGTGGATTTAGAAATATTCCTCTTGATCTCACTCTCTATATGTATTCATCTAACTTTTTTTGCAGTTTAAAAAAATGTCCTCTGCGGGACTTCCGCTCTCCTAAAACGATTATCAAACTTTTGCCCCGTGGATTTAAATATGTCCTCAATCTCCGCCCTCTACATGTATCCTCTAATTTATTTGCGCTAG